>NC_056738.1:92172829-92245329 GCF_019279795.1 Protopterus annectens | reverse complement strand
AAATTTGCCCTAGTGGCTGTTAGCCTTGTATATACCTACGAACCTACATAGAATTAAATAGATAGATAGATAGATAGATAGATAGATAGATAGATAGATAGATAGATAGATATGAGTTTCATTTAGATGACTGGGGAAATAGCTGCTTAAACACATCAGTCTCTCCCATGCATACATCCTGTTGAAGATCTGCATTTAAGGTTGCATATTTGCATTGTTTTATATCTTTTGCTCTTACTTTACTGCACTTCATTTTATTTTAAACCTTTGTTTTACTTTAAAGTTTTTTTTCGCAGCATTTTAAAAAATTGGTTAAGGCCAGTTAGCAAAGATTTGTTTCCCTTTTTCTGATTGCAAAGAAATTAAATATAGTTAATTTGTGGGAGGAGCTGAGTAGATTTTGTATTTTTTATTTAAAATAAAAAGGATCAAGAAAAGATTTAACCATTGGAAGCTGTCACTGCTCTGAGACTGCTGCTATGTAAATATTTTGAAGTTTTCCAACAAACCTACCCAATCCATACTATGCTTTTAAACACAGTGGCTTTTCAGTTTCCCAACTTTATTTTAAATTTGAGTTTGGAAGCTCCTCCTCATCTCATGTCATCTACTGATATTTGTGAGCACTAGAAGATCAAACTGGGAGGACCATATCCTTAAACTGTTAAACTTTGATTTATCCTCTCATGTTCTCATTTGTGATATTAGATATAGAGTCTTTATTCATGGTGATTCCCAATGCCTGTGGAGTACAGTCAATTAGACAATATCTAATTATGCATAGTTATTTTTCTGCACAGATTAGTACTATCTGTGAGGTATTTCTTCTAATTTTAGAAAATAATGTATTTACCTTTAAATATAAGTTTTATTTACAATTGAAGGAGTGCCAATGGGTACTCCCATCACCAATACATATGCTGACATAGTCTTAGAACTATGGAAGCAAGAATATATATTTAACAATGCCATCAACCTCTTCTATAATAATGTTGCATTTCTTGATGATGCTTTGTTACATGGAAAGGGGATGAGACATGTTTAGATTCCTTTGTAAGTTGTCTAATTAAGTTGGTTATTTGAAGTTTAAAAGTGAGACGTCAAAGGAATCTTTTCACTTCTTACATGTCATTTTAAACAGAAATGCCTTTGGCTTTTTTGACATTTACGTTTATTGTACTGATGTGTGTAAGAATTCATATTTGCATAGGACTAGTATGCATCCAACATTTGTTTTTAAAAAATATTCCTAAAGGACAAATTACTTCACTGGCTAGGCTAAATACACAACAAGAAACATTTAAAAATACAAATGGAAGGAATGACACAGTTTTTTGACTAGAGGCTATAGTGAAAGAGAGGTAAAAGATAATAAGGTATTTGTTACTGAAAACAGAATAACCATCAGGTTCATATGGTGAGCCACACAGTATAAAAGAGAAGTGTGTTGAAAAGGCATACAGATGACCATTATTAATAATTGATCCATCAGGGCCTTTAAAATATAATATCAAAACACTGACATACCCTAAAGTATGTTGAAAAACGTAAGGGCATTCTACCTGAAAAGCCCAAGTTTAGTTATAAAAGAGTGAATAATCTTAAGCAACATCTGTGTTATAAAGAGCAAAGAGACAGCCATCAAGTAAAGAAATGTGGTACATATTCTTGTAGGAGTTGCACATACCTCGGTTTGATTAGTAGGAGTGCTAATTTTGTACATTTGAATATGAGTAGTGTGTTTAAGTTTAACTGTTATGCAGACTGCAACACAAGTAATGTAATATATTTAGCAAGTTTTAATCTGTGCCCGAGTTATTATGTTGGTAAGACCAAATGTAGATTAAAAGAAAGGCTCTATAACTATTCATCAGACATAAGAAGAAAGGCTGAGACAAATGCCCTTTACAAGTATATTCAGGGGAAGGTGAAGCTCAAAACTTTAAGTTTAAGGCTATGGAGGTTGTTACTATTGATTGTTATAGAGGAGGGGACATTGTTAACAAAACTGAAAGAGCTGAATACAAATAGATACAAATGTTAAGAGCAGACAGCCATCCAGGCTTAAACACATCTGTCTCCTTAAAGTGTGCACTTAAGGCAAAGCCTATTAGATAAAACCTTTTAAATGAATGTATTTTACTGTTTCTTCAGTAGCATTATTTATATA
Source organism: Protopterus annectens (assembly GCF_019279795.1). NCBI lineage: Eukaryota > Metazoa > Chordata > Ceratodontiformes > Protopteridae > Protopterus > Protopterus annectens. The sequence goes on along the minus strand of NC_056738.1, from coordinate 92,243,159 downwards.
AATGCCTATATATTATTAAATGTGATTATTTAGTTGTATATTCATTAATCTGATGTAAGTATCAGGAGGTGACAATTTTTTAAAAAGTTTATTAGATGATATTTTTAGATATATTTTACTGCCTTTTTAGCTCTGTCTTTTATTCAGAGATGAGGGTATGTATATGATGTATGTGATTATTAATTATGTCTGGTACATATATTTAAGGATGTGATATATGCAACAGGAAGTGACCCTTTATGAAGCTCTTGTAGTGAAACTTTTTTGTGTGAAGCTTTGTTGTCATCAGAAATTCATCTGTGGTACCTGGAATGTTTTTTCTTTGTTCTTTGACCCTTTTGGTGCGTGGTCTGAGCTTTATACGCTTGAGCTCTCATTGACTCTTTAACATTTCCATTCACTTAGGGTTGCCACCTTTCATTGTGGTTGAAACTGGACCAAGGCCACACCCACTGCATCCCTAACCACACCCATCTTCTCCTCTCTCCCTGCCCACTTTCAGCCCATTTTATGTCATCATGGCAGACCTCCCAACCATACCGAATTACTCGGTATTTACCGAGTTTTGGGGTCCAAATAAAGGGGTGCCACGATTCCCGATTGGCACCCCTTCATTTACGATTTTTTTGCTTCATTTTTTTTATTTTTTAAAAAATCGCGCTGTCGGAGCTGACGTCATCACGTGCGGGATGACGTCAGCGCCATCAGGGCTACCAGCCAGTCGGAATTGAGCTCAAGGAGCTCGCGTCATTATTTCCGGCTATTTCCAGCTGGCTGCGTAGTGCGGGCGGGAATACTGAGCAGCGAGAAGTTGAACCTTACCAGGCAGGCTGCAGGAACATTAATGGCAGGCAGTAATGTTGCTCATCAGTTTTTTTTTTTCCAAGTCGGGCCGGCTGCGAGCAAGTATACAGCAGCAATGGGAACTACAGGCAGCACTGCAGCAGTACCATATCAGTTTTATTTTTCCAAGCAGCAGGCATCGTGAGCAGGTAAGCATTGGACAATTGTGGATACGTGTATTTATGTGTTGTGTATCTGTGCACATGTCTGCAATGATGCAATCCCCTTCATTGCTATTTGTTTTCTTTGGGCTCGCATTTGCACTGGTAACTTCTTATTTGAATGCATTTGGGCTCCGTAAGAAGCAGATTAATTTACAAACAAAGTCTGGTGTTGGTAACTTCTCATTTAGAAATGAATTCATTTACAGTTGCCTAATAACTTCTTATTTGAATGCACAGCATGCTTTGGGCTCCTTAAGAAAATTTCTTTACTGTTGTTTGAAGTTCCGTTTCGCTCATTGCTATTTGTGCTCGCATTGCATTCGTAACTTCTTATTTGAATGCACTAGCAATAGCATGCTTTACAGGAGAAAATATACTTTCATGTTTATGTTGGCTTACAGGCAAGAGAGTGTGCTTGCTTATTTAACAGAAATTGCTTTTGTTGTATTTTAATGGCTGCAGGAGAAAATGTGCTTTCATGTTCACATTGGCTTACAGGCAAGAGTGTGTGCTGTGCTCTCTACTCAGATAAACTGCTTTCGTTTTACTTGTATTTTAAGCTGCAGGAGAAAACGTGGTTTCAGTTTCATGTACATTTTGGCTTGGCTTACAGGAAGAGAAAGTGTGTGCTTGTGCTTTACTTAACAGAGAAACTGCTTTCATTTTATTGTATTTTAACGGCTGCAGGAGAACATGTGCTGTCATGTACATATTGGCTTGGCTTACAGGAAGAGAAAGTGTGTGCTTATTTAACAGAGAAATTGCTTTTGTTTTACTTGTATTTTAAAGGGTGCAGGAGAAAATGTGCTTTCATGTACATATTGACTTGCAGGCAGAGCAATGTGTGCTTTACTTATTTAACAAACTGCTTTTGGTTTAACAGCTGCAGCAGAAAGTGTGTGTGAGGGAGACTGTCTGGAATGTTGGCTCATACATACTTTTGGTCTGTTTCTCAAAAAATTTTTGTTTTCTGACAAATCCAGTGAGAACTGAATTCACTAAATAATAATTGCCATTTAAGTTTCAGTCTTCCTGTCTTTCAGGAAATGCATGCTTGGTAACACAAAACATTTCATACTAGCAAGCAACTTTTCTAAGATCATACAAACAATGTTTAAAATGTGTCCCTGGGTTTGGGCTTTTGTCCCCTTCCCAATCAATTTTTGGTTATTTCCAGATTTCTTATGCTGCATACGTCTTCAGGGGGAGAGGAGTATAGTACTGCTGATAGTAAGTGTGTTTGTGTTGTCAGTAGACTAAGTAGTACGACAGGTAGAATACTTACTTTTGATGTAGAAGGCTGTGGGGGTTCTAATCCCACAGCATGTAGATTGCTGATACTGTACTCTGTTGTACTTTGCAGTCCTGAGAATGTTCTCTTTGGCAGAGATGGCTAGTAATTATGAACCTGTTATCAGTTTGCCATCCATTCCCAGTTGTAATATTACTGGCTTTTTTTTTTTTTCTATGCGACAGGCAATTTATATCTCAAGGGCAACAGGCACGTTATTTGTAGATGAAACAATGAAATATTAAGTTGTTTGACAGCGGCAACCTCTTCATTAGTTACATATCTCCTTAATGTAGAAATATTATGTGACTTTTACTTCTGCAGAGATTGTGCATATTTAGTGATACTGGTGGATTGTAGACATTGCTCAGACTTTTATAATGGAAATGTTCTGAACTGGGCAGTTTAGTCAAATATTGGTTCATGCATTTTGTTTCATTGCTTACTGTAAAAGTGTTCAAAACAATAAATTTAAAATGCACTGTAGCAAGTATGCTGTATTATACAAGGAATATAATTTAATATTGTCCGGAAGATGTATCAAAGAACACATGTAATGTTTTGTGTGCAAGGGGGCCTATGATTTGAAAACAGCCCAAACCTAATCTTACCACTGGCCAGATGCATTTTCTTTGTGGGTTTCAATGTTGTTTCAATGAATGTGAGTTTCAAGGGCAGATAAGTTATAATGCTAAGTCTGTTTTCATTGTGAGACTGTATCGCTTTGTTTAGCAGAGGTCTAGTAGTGTATGCTATAAAATGTAAAAAAACTTTTTTAATCCAAATAAACATTGTAGAAGTAAAGCAGTAAGCACATTATAGTGTTTATGGTAAATAGGGCAAATTAACCAGATAATGGTACACTGGAATGGCTGCAGGGGACTCTGGTGCCATTTTTGGTTATCTGTTCTTCAGTTTGCATTTGAACGTTGGTATCCCACAATTCCACTGGAGTGGGTGGGGTTACATAATTATGTATGCAAATTATATGTTAATCAGCGTACAGATTTGTACCTCTTTTTCATGGGCCTTGTCCAGATTTTTGATGTTTCCAGGTTGAGAGGTATGCATCATGGTCATGTCAGCGGGAGTAGGAATGTCTTCTTTTCCATTTGTGATGTTTTTTTCTGATGATTTACAATGTTTTTCTGTAAAAAATGCATAGCAAATCTGCCAGTTTAACAAACTCTGATAGTCTGTTTCTTTTTTTTGAAACAAAATACCAAAGTTTTTATAGTGTTTTCCAGACTACTGGGCAATCGGTTTGCTTTCTGGGTAGTCTGGAAAAAGAATAGGTGGCAATGCTTCATCCAGTTAGTGTCCACTGCAATACCTAAAGTATTAAAACCAATTTTGTCCATCATACTTTTAAAATCTGCAGCATCTGGTGTAAGACTACCAATTACCGGAGAACAGAGAGAACTGCTCCTTAGGAATCGGCTTGAGAGTGGTGCTTATGTTTTTCTGCTGGTGAGAGAAGGGGCAGTGAGACACTATCTCCTAGCCATCATAGAGCCTACCAATCACTGGAAGGCTTTAAAAATGCTTTTAGGAGCCCATTTTGGGATTAATGCTACTATTACTTTTGAGAGAAGGAGAAGAAAGACAGTAATTACCTATTGTATCTTATTGGACAGAGTGTGTGAGACCTCCTTGACTGGTCTGGTTACCATTCTGATGGAGACTACTTCAGTTTTAATTTTGTACCATTGCACAGCTTGACTATCTGATATACTGATCTGCTTTGTGTATAATTTATCCAAAGCATCCACCAAGAGAATGTGACAACAAGGGTATTGACTTCAGCAACAACTGGGCAATACTACTCATTGCTGGTAAGCCTAGGACCTGTTTCTCAAGAACCAGCTTGGGATTAGTGTTACTGTTATGCTTTTGGTAAGGGAAGGAACAAAGGGACATTGATTTCTAGCAGACATGCAGCTGCAGTGAAATTAGCACTAGTAGTCGTCAGGCAGCATTTAATAGTTACATCACCACTATTCATCATTCTAGGCAAACTTAATTCAGTCTTATCAATATGTATTGCTGTATTAGCTACCATGTAACTTATCTTCAGAGTATCGCCTTTAATAATTATTCCATACATCTCTAAGCCCTACTGTAGTTGTTTCCCTTTAACCCCTGACTGCTGTGGCCAGCCCTAATACTCCACCTCCTGGCAACATGACTCAAAAGGTTGCTGTCATCCTGTCTATGGCCAGTTGGATCACATTAGGTGCTTTAAAACAGTGTAGACCCTGCTTTATGCTTATCTACTGTTCACTGCTTCTACCAAATGACAGTACAACCTTTGAGAGATGTAGACATTTAAGAAACATGGCAGCAAACTTCTGAAATCAGTACACTACTAGTAAGCATCATACTTCCAGAACATTACACGAAACACAGCACACAAGCCATAACTTTTGCTGAGGCTGTAAATGCAAATTTGCCAAAGCCTTCAAGAACACACTAAAAAACTCCATCCCAGTCTCAATTAAACAAGCAACACCTGCCCTTCTGTACTCACACATACTGCAAATCCACAAAGCTCACTCAAGAGTAGCCATGAAAGAAGGCTGAAGCCCGTAAAGCACTCTAAATCTGCTTCCACACAGGGAAATGTTTTAGACATACGTGGTTCTATAGTTCATAAGCATAGCTGGATCAACCAGGGCCCTCTGTTGGTACTATAAACCAACTCCCCCCACTCCATTGAAGAGCAAAAAAAAAAAAAGTAGTAATCAGCTTATTATAGTCAGATCCATGCCTCTGAATTCTTCCATTGAAAGGCAAAAAAAGGACATCCCTGCTACTGGCACACCAACCTTACTTTGAAGCATGTTGTTTTAGGTAAATGAATGATCCCTGCTGCTGCATTATTCTTTTATTTAAGACAACATGCCCAAACAGGTGGACTGATGCATGATACCCCCCTTCTGTCCCACCCATTCAGGTCTCATTCTGCACCTTGACCCTCCTTCAATAAAGTTTATTTTAAAAAATAATAATTTTCTATTTTTAACTGTAGCAAACTGCTTTTTACAAATGTAGCAAACAGTTGCTACAGTTTATACCCTGTCTGCAATGAGATCTACAGTGCTTAAGTTTTAGTTTATAAAAACATTTTTTCTTCTTTTAAACCATATCAAACTGCTTTCTACAGATGGCTAATACATCAAGCATTTGTCTGCTCCAGCCCTTGCTGGACAATTTGAGTATCTGACTGGGATTTGATAACTGTCCCCTAATTTGCAATTATCAGCAAACTTAGTTAGCTGTAGACCCTTGATATCAGCTTTTAAGTTATACAAATATATACTGGAAAGGAGGGGACCCAGGACAGAGGTCCATGGGATACCACTAGTGACATTTTTCTTTCTAGAGCAAATACCTCCCAACCTTACAGTATGGGTTCTGTCAGAGAGGAAATTACAAGTACAGCAAACTATGCATAGATAAATGTTGATTTAGGAAAGCTTCCTAATAATCACAGCATGGGGGATAGTATCAAAGGCCTTGGCAAGGTTTGAATAAGTAGTAAGGACTGTATGCCCTTTATCCATGGCCTCAATAACCTTGTGAAAGAACTCAACTAGACTGAACAGGCATAGTCTGTCTTTTACAAAATTGAACTGCAGTGTATTTAGGAATATAAAGTCACCTATATCATTGTTTATTAGTTCAGCTATAATATGTTCCAACGCCTTGCAAATAAAGCTAATAAGACTAACAAACCTGTAATTCCCTGGATCAGTAGTGAGACCACCTTTATGCAAGTGGACAGATCTTGGTTGAAGAGTGGGACTTTAAACTTCTTAGCAGGTACCCAGGGATAATGTCAGCACCATAGAAGGAGTGTGTTTAATTTTGGAAAGTGCCAAAAGGACGTTGTCCAAATTGAGCTTAGCAGTGGGGAATGTGGGGTAAAATGGAAGGGAGAACAAGAAGAGTGGGTGTGGTGACGGAAGAGATTTTGTCCATAATAATAATAACAATGTCCTTAGGAACAGCAAAGTAGGTACCACTGGAGAGACGTTCAGTACAGAATTGTAGGTTACTTTTAAACTCCCTAATATAGCCAAAGAAGGCCTTATGTTTATCATTAATTGGTTTAATTCGAAGGTGATCCAGTATGTGTTGATTTGGTATGAAGTGACAGATTAGACATTTTGTCTCATCTGTGATAGCTTACATCTCTTATACCAGGGCCTCTGCATACTCTCTAAAGCCTTTGCTGCTCTCATATTGCCATTTTTAGGCAAAATCCTCCCACTGGACATACCTACATAGCAAGATCAAACTCAGATTTGAGAAACATTATGCCGGCACCACTAAATGCTGCAAATCTAAATAGAAATATGCCTCAGCCTGAGGCCTTCTTTCAACTTTAACAAATTCATATTTGTGTAGCTACCGAGACACGGTTTTAGTACAATGACTGCAAACCCTCTATATCATGGTTTAGCACTCATCATGCAAGGTCTTGGGACTCTGTATTTGTCAGAAACACAATTACCTTATATGGAATTACCACTGACCTTAATTTGCAGCTCATAGAGATCCAAATCACCCTTAACAGATCGAACTATTACTTTACTGGTAGCTACAGATCCCCATCAATGTCACTGCAAAGTCATGGAAATTACCTTAACGTCTTTGATGGTTTGGATATCAAAGCAAATACCTATTACCCAGGCATTAATGTGCACACTTACAGCTCTAAAAGTGTATATACAAAACATTTCCTAGACTTTGTTAGTACCAATGAGCTTGAGCAAATTGTAAAACATCTAACTAGATAATGTAATATCCTTGACCTATTCCTTACCAATCTAGCCCCTGTCTGCACGTCATCCTTTATCTCCTCAGCCCTGGTAAAATCTGACCACAAATCACACATCACACATCAGGCCTGGTGGTACCATCCCACACCAAATGAGACCACTTTGGGGACTTCTCCAGGAGAACTCTGCTTCATCTTGTTGAAGACTTATGCAACATTCTCAACAATCCACTATAAATAGACCCAACTGAGAGGGGTGCTCCATTCAACATGGAATTTTACAAGCACCTGAACAGATACAAAAAAAGTCAGGACTCATCTGCCTTAAAATTAATGGTAACTTCTCTGGTGGAACACCTGTATTAATAAACTGTATAACAATAGAATGATAACAATGAAAGGTTGTAAGAAATTCCCATCCTTCAGTTTCAGGAACACATTGAGGCATGCTAGCAGGATCTTAAGGGCAGTATTAAAATGTAAATTGGAGTATAAGCTTAAGGTTACTACAAATACCAAAGGAAATCATAAATTCTTTTTTCAGTTATGTCAAGAAATTAAGTAGTAATATCCAAGAATGGACTGAACTCATTCTTAATATCACACATTCCAGTCCCATGGATACAACTGGCATATTAGCTGGTAGATTTAGTGCTAACTTTACCCCACCTACCTACTTTGTTTCCCCTGATATCACTAAAAATTTAGTTTCCCCTGAAATCACCTTAGTTCAAGTCTTAGAATTTCTGTCAAAAGCTAAAAATACTTCTTCTGTGGGACCAGCCAACATACTAGGCTACATTGTCATCAGTGCCAAGAATGGGGTCTATATTAGATCAGCAAAATGACATTACAGTGAATGCTGTTTTGTCAACAAATATAGACCGAAATCCCAAAGCAGCAAAACCCCAGGTCACCGATTGTTTTACCATGGAAAAAAGTCAGTAGACCAACAAAACACAACACACCACTTAAAACAATGCAAAGTGGGGGGCTTTGCCCCCCACCCCCCTAACTAAATATGCCAACTCCGAGATCGCACTACAGTGGGGTAAAGGGCAATATCACAGCTCAGACCAAGTGATTTTTTCCCTGGGAAAAAAATCGCTGACCTGAGCTTTCACTGTTTTATGATTTCTGTCTATATGTATCGGCGAAATAGCATCCGCTATAATGCTGTTTTGCTGATCTAATATAGACCCCCAAGAATGCACTATCCAAGCCTTTACTTAATCTCTTCAGTGTCATCTTTTCCACAGGGTTTGTGCTTGATATCTGGAAAAAAGCAACTCTGACTCTCCTAAACATGGCTGCTCTACAGAGCCAGGTAATTATAGGCCCATCAGCCTCAAGGGCCTTGTATGCAAAGCCATGGAACATATTATATCAGAATTCATTTATGTACAAGTAAACAGCATAACCAAACTACACTTTAGTCAGTCTGCTTTTGTGAAGGACAGGCCCTTTATCCTGAACCTAATAATCTTCTTTGAACAGTTTACATAGGCTACGGACAGTGGTCAGTCTGTGCATGCTGCTTGTCTAAACCTGGCCTAGGCTTTTGATACTATCCCCAATGCTGATATCAATGAAAAATTAAACATACTTAATGTAAATCCCTGTGTTGTCCACTAGACTGCAAAATGACTGTTCAATCAGTTCCATGTTGTAAACATTGCATGTGGCCTCTCTGAATATAAAATTATAACTCATGGTCTACCACAGGCATTAGTGCTGAGCCCCATTCTTGGCTTTTATTTTGCAGACATCCAGTCCTATTTCCCAGAAGTGTGGCTGACCAAGTTTCCTGATGACTGCAAGCTGAGCACTATCTGCTCATATACTGGTATTAAACTGCACTAACAACAGCTGGAATGTGCATGTGACACATGTACTGAATATTCTCAAGTTAAATGCAAATAACTGGAACACAGTTACATTCAGCAAAAAAAGCTGTTCCCACCTCATATGTTATAAAGTATATTCTTCTTTATATAGGTACACTCATAAAAAGAGTTGGATAGTAATGTGGAAAACACACTGTCTTTCTCTCTCTCTCTGTTTCTATCATGTTTCCACTATAATCCAGAAATCCTTCTATCTGGAATTTCCAAAGGAATAACTTCAAGATCTAAAGTCATCCTGCTGCTGTACATTTAGCCGACCCATTATCTAATACAATGTCCCCTTTGGTATATAAATATCATAACATATCACTCACCTGGAAAGACATGAAACAAAAATTTCTAACCAAAAAAAACTATAGGCATGTAATCATTCACCTATCTTGATAGATTGGATAGACAGTTTCCTTACACTTGGTATCCTATAGGTTGCTTCAAGATGACCTGTGATTTACTTTTTGAGCCATGAAAGACCGAGTCCTATTTGATTTCCTATTTTTTTTCAAAGCCAGTAGATCTACAAAAGCCTACATTACTGATCTTAATCTACCGTAACAAATATACAAGACTTTCTGGAGAAACCGGGTCCTAACTCAACGTATTCCCAGCATATGGAATAAGTTAAAACTATAGGTCAAACAAAATACTACTTTGTCTAACTTTAACGCTAGTCTTTAGCTATTTATTTTATTTTATTTTACAATTTGTTACCAGGCAAGTGACTTGGTCAGTTGAACCTTTTCAGTTATGACCTGGGTATAAAGCATAAAATAAGCATAAAATAATAAGGGTAAACAAAACATAGATGTATACAGAACATGTGCAAGACTTGAAAAGTAAAGACAAGGAAAAACAATAATTTTAGAACATACAATGTTACTACTAGTATTAGTAATTTAGCTTATAAGGTTATAAGTACTATATATGCACTCTATACAATTATCGCTGTGAGGTAAAGAGATAAAGCTAGTGTATTGCAGGTCATACCAGTGGATGAAAAAAGTATTAGCCTGTATCTCAGAAGTACTGCGATTTGGATTATTTATAAAGGAATTCTGTAAAGGATGTCTTAAAATTTTTTCATGGTTGCATTATGGTTTACTTCATTAGGTAAGTGGTTAAAAGAACAGGGCCTATTCTACAAAAAGCTTTCTCGACAGTTGCTTGTTTAAATCTTGATCCAGACAGTATAAGGATTTCGTTTTGGCTGCTTCTCAGTGAATAGTTTCCATAGCTGAGGGGGAGCTTCACTTTCAGGGTTGGGCTGTAACTAAGAAGTAGAATGTTATATATTCTTGTCTAGTCTAGTTAACTGGATATGTAGACAGAAATTTGCACCAGGGTTGGCACATACAACCCTGCTCAATTTGGGAGGTGAGTAGTATTAAGTGAATGAAAAGGGTAGCAAGAACTTTTAAGTGCATCTACTTAAAGGTGTATATGGTCAGGCATCTTATTGCCTCCATGATCACTTGTCTAGTATTGTTTCTATGTTTTTATGCAGTCTGTGATTATTTATATTGACGTACAGGATCAGACTGCAATGCAAAAGTGTGGTTGAACATAAGTGATATGCAGTTCTACAGAGAAAAGAAACAATGCATGGGCAGAAACAGCTGCTATTGCTATGCTGTGCAGATGTGCAAATATAATTTTATGCTTTTAGACATATTTTTTATAAGATATTATGTTTTACAGATTGGGAAGCAATTGGTTTCATGCTTTGAAACATATAACACATTGCAGGAGTATGACTGCATGCACGTGCACAGAAAAACATGCCAAATGGAGAAAAAACTGATAAACACTGCATGACCATTTTTGTGCTACATTTTCAAGTGTAAATCTTTGCTTTTCAATTTGTATATATGCATATGAGAAACTAAAGCACACATATATCTTAGCTATGGCATGGACACTTCCCCCCATGCTGGTATCTCAGAAAAAATAGACAACTTTAATGTAAACCCCTGTGTTGTCCACTAGACTACAAACTGACTAAGCAATAGGCCCCATGTTGTAAAAATTGCTTGTGCCCTCTCTTGGTTAAGATGATAAGCTGAGGTTTTTTTTCAGATTGGGACAAAGGCCCAAAATCAGAGACATATTTTAAAATATTTGTCTTGTAAACTTGAAAGCTGCAAAAAAAAAAAAAACAGTTTTCCATTACTATTTATTTTCTGAAAGATACAAAGTCTAAAACTGAAATGTCTGCCAATATTTAGTGACATTAATCCTCAATGATTTGTCAGAAAACCACAAACTTTATAAAGAGCAGACGAAAAATATCCTGAAAAAATCAACATTTTGCAAAATTTTGCCTAGTTAAGAAGACTGGACAAGAAAACTCATGCAGGCTAGTTTTTTTTTAAACTGAAGGAGTTTATGCAGTAAGGTGCACACTGAGGTGCCATCTATCTACATATTTGGTAGCATAAGTGGGACATTCACTTGTCAGCCCTCCTTATCTTCATACCATGTACATGTTGTTCTTATATCAGATGCTCTTCAGCCTTTTTTCACCTTAACATAGTAGAGCAGCACAAAGGGGTTTTCCTACAGGTAAGGTGGAAAACTGGTTTCATTTGTCTGCATTGCTGGTACTTTAATCTCACAAACTCAGCAGTGTGGAAGTGATGTTGTTCTTCCTGTCCAGATACTACTCACCTTTGTCCCATCCTCATACTCTACAAAAGTATATGGGTATGCTGAATTCTTGAGTTGCTGTGCTTTTTCATTAGGTAACATGTTAAAAACCAAAGTGTTTTGTGATTAAGTTATCAGTATCTTGATTGGAACATGCAGGTCATTGTGTACCTGATACAGCCTTCTGGGCCTGCACACTAGCATGCTGTTAGACATTCCTTGTACTTGGTGCTTTCATGTTTTTTGATAGATGGAGACAACTGACCACACAAGTAACCTTCCTAATCACAAATCAAAGACACACACACACTGCTTTTTTATGCTCTTGCATTGCAACAAGTCTCTGTATCTCATCAAGGTAGCCAATCAAAAGAGACTACTCATGCCACTACTGACACTGGCAAATGCCAGTTTGCTACAGAGACATGGACACCATTCACACCACCAACCAGGTCAACTCATATAAGTTTAAATACATGAATATTTACTGATGTATAACTGAAAATTATGAAATCTTCATTGTCTTTGTCTTTGTACTATCACAATGCAGATTTTCATCCTGTTCTGCTTCTGTTCTTCCTTGTCCCTTCGTAATGCTGTGCAGCATCATGGGGAGTGCTGTTCATCTAACAAGCAGTTTGTGTAAGGATCTATCTTCCATGTTGGTGGTACTTCAGGTCGGGGACACTCTTGTCCCAGTATAGATTGTGCTCCACATCCTTGTCACATCCTACTTCTGTTGAGCAAGATAAAAGATGTTGCTGCTTTTCTGGTGGACATCCTTTCTATTATACATCAACCTGGAGACCCATCTATCTATATATGTAGTTGCTGAAGTTCAACACACACTTAACAATGTACAGCTGATGTTCCTCCAACTATTTAAATGCTCCTCATAGTCATTTCATTTGGATGCTTTTCCTCATCTCAACCTGGTGCTTCTTGTTCATTTCACATTCAAGTCCAACAGACAAGCATAAGGGAGGTGCAGCAAAAGAGATGCTCTTTTCAAGATAAGATGTGCAACTGAAAACCCATTTGACCACATCATTTACAGCTCAGGTTCATCACACACTTACAAATGTGAAGCTAATGTTGCTTTCCCCATCAAGGCCCTACTCATCATTGTCCTTTCCTCGTGCTTTTTACAAGGGATGCTATCCTTCCCTTAGGATTAGTTATACTGGGATCATCTGTAACAAAACTGGTGAGAGCATGAAGAATACATACTTCTCTGTGGGCACCAGCTGCACTCCTTCCCAACTTGCACACTGGTGTGATGTTACCCATTCCTTTTAGCTTGCATATTTAAATTTTTGATGAATGCCCTATTCTTTATGCAAGCAATCTTATTAATCAAAAATGTCAATCACATAGAATTGCCTTTAATAATATTGCTGCTGAATTGTGACATTCTATATCACATCAGGATATCCAGTCACACAGAGATCCACTTAGACCACCTTTCATACTGGCAAGTATGTAATATGTACAGATCCAAACACAACTGAGACCACCATAGAAACCATCAACTTGTGTGTGTGTGTGTGTGTGTGTGTGTGTGTGTGTGTGTGTGTGTGTGTGTGTGTATGTGCGTGTGCGTGTGTGTGTGTGTGTGTGTGTGTGTGTGTGTGTGTGTGTGTGTGTACACACACACACACACACACACACACACACACACACACACACACACACACACACAAATAGTTTCAAGTGTGTAACTTGTGCTCCTCATCTTGTCTTGTTGGTCTTCATCTTTGTACTACCAGGATGCGAATTATCATTCTCTCACAGCTCTGCTAACTACCTTGACCCATACTAGTATAGTATCCCAGTCTTATGGCTGTACTAACCAACTGATTTGATGCTGAGTTATGATCTCATCTGTTGTTGTTGCCATTGGTGACACTTCAAGTGGAACAAATTATTACCAGTGTGCAGACTATGGTTCTCATCACATCTTATCTTTGTGCTTCACACTTGTCTAACATCCTACTTCTCTTGAGCAGAATAAAGGAGGGGGCTACAGGCTTGAAGCATTGTTCCCTTGGATGATATCTTAAGCTAAGATCTCAGCTGTCCCCTTATGCAGTAGTTCAAATGGAGAGAACATGTGTGTGTAGCTTGTGATCCTCATGCTGTCTTAAAGAGAAGAACAGAATTAAGGTCTGCTGTATGTGAGGTGCTGTCCTTCAGATAACATGTGAAACTGAGGTCACACGAGTATGATTCTCACAATTCATATTAGTCACACACTTACCAGTGTGAAGGTAATGGCATTCTTCCTTTCCTAGTACATATTTTCCTTGTCCATTCTCATGTTCTACATGTGAAAAAGGGCTTCTGTAGCCCTGAGCTATTGTTCTTTTCCCCTGGTTAGCATAATAAGCTGACTGCTTTTTTTGATTGAGTTAGTGGTACTTCAAGTGGAACACACTCACTGGTGTTGATCTTGTACTCCCCTCTCATCCTGTACATCAGTTTGCTATTGGACATTTTGTTACTTTGTAGATTCATGTTCTTAATGAACACTCAAATGATTTGGTGGTATTTCAAATGGAACACACACTCACTGGTGTTGATCCTGTGCTTCCTCTCATCCTGTACATCAGTATGCTATTAGACATTTTGTTACATTGTACATTCATGTTCTTAATGAACACCCATATCTTTTCACAAACAAATGTTTTAATCACAAATGGCAGACTGTTTTTAATAGCAGATGTACAAATGTAAAAACAGAAACTCAGAAGAGAGAGAGACAATAAACTTGTATTTGTTGGGTAAATTTCAGTAACTGGCTAGTAAGTGCACTGCCAGGATGCCAACAAAATAGAAATTCAGATAACCTGAAAGAAAATCAATTACAAAAGCTGAGGAAAAAACTCTGACTTGGAAGAATTCTGCAGCTGTTGAGCAAAATGCAGTGCAAGCTCCAGCTTTGGTGCAAGACATGACTTCCAGTAACTTAGAGCAAAAAATAAGTCAAATGCACTCAGAGCCAATTAAAATAAACAAAACACTGATGGAGTATATCAACTCAAATAACAAAAGGCTGGAAAAATGGAAGAAGCTTTAAACAGGTATTCAGGTGAGGTGATAAAACCGCAAAACTCAGAGGTCAAAATGAAGAAAAGGCTGGCTGAATATGAGCCTGCTCAAGAAGAAATGTTTAAAAAAATTACAGAATTAGAGAACAGAGCACATAAGGAAAACTTGAAATTTTCTGCTGTACCAGAGAAGCTGGAAGGAACAGACTGTATTAATTTTATGAAAGCACAAATAATCAATTGGATTAGTATTCCACAGCAGGAGTTGTTAATGGAAAGGGCATGTCATGCGTATGCTTTAAACCTGGACATGAAAAAGCAACCTATGCAATCCTACCAGCAAAAGGAGTTGATTCTGACAAAACTGTGGCAGAAGGACAAAGTACTAAAAGTGGGAGACAGTAGAGTGTTTTAAAAACTTACTCACTGTACACCAGGCAGAAGAGGAGTAAATGTATTCCACTAATCAGGGAATGTTGAGAAGCAAGCATGAGATTCAAACTGCTGTACCAAGCTATCTCCAGAATATTCTTTCCTGCAGGGACAAAATAATTTCTTGATACAGAACATGCTAAGGAGGAAGTACTGAAGCTGGTCCAACAAAAAATGAGCTGTAAAATAGAAGGAAATTCTGCTTCTTGTTTATCTAGTAATAAAGACCACAGAGAGACTGTGCCATTGAAATCTTTTTACAATGTATCAATGGAATATACATGACAGACAGAAAAATGCACAGAAGTTGGCAAGGTTCAAATACTAAATTCACCACCGTAACAGGTAGAAGCGAGCAGACTCTGAGGGTAATGCTACTCAGTGTTAGAAGTCTAAACTTCAAAATGCACTCACTTGAGGCACTCCTTAAAATGGAAAACAGTGAGCACCCCTGCATTACCAGGCTATAATTCATACCACACCTTTTTGCCACCTAACCTGGACCAAAACACTAAAGGTGGAGACGTCCATATTCATTAAGGATATCCACACCTCCAGGCTAGTTGCTCAACATAATGCATCTGAAATTATCCAAGTGCAACTAACACTGGGCAAGACTGCAATCCAGGTTGTAGCTTGTTACAGATCCCCCACCATGACCCAGAATTCCCACTCTTCATTTCTTAAGATACTGGAAAATATTAAGGTACAACCCAATACCTTAATTATGGGTGATTTTAACTACCCAACCATCATCTGGGAAAACTACTCATGTACCAACTCATTCGCTCAACGTTTTCTGGAATTCATAAATTCCAACGCCTTGAATCAGCTTGTCCACACCTCCACCAGGGGCAGCAATATCTTAGACCTGGTTATTACCAATATGGGTAATCGGTGTTCCACGCCAGAGGTCAACCCCTCGCAGGTCAGATCCAACCACAAGCTAATCACCCCAGACATCCATATCCCACTCCCCCATTAAGGAAACCACCATCAAAAACTACTCCAAAGCCAACTTCATGCTACTTAAGACAGATGTGGCAAACTTCACAACACCCATGCAGATGGGAAATAGAGGTATGACTGCTGAATCCTATACAGATGCACTGTATAATCACATACACAAGTGCATGGATCGTGCCATTCCCAACAGAACCAAGATGCTATCCTCCAAAAAAAGGAAGCCAATCTAGTTGTCCCCTGTCATAAACAACAGAAGGAAGATGCTGTTGCAAAAAACGAGTAAAATCCCAAGACTGGAGGAACTCCCTGGTCAGCCTCAGCAGAAAGTTGAGATCCCTCATAAAATCCTCCAAAGCCAGTCATGAAAATAAATCACCACTGATTCCAAAGACAACCACAAAGCATTCTACAGCTATGTCAAGAATCTCAATGGCAACATTCAGATCTGCTCTGAACTACAGCACAATGGCACTAAATATACAGAACCAACCGATATTGCTAACATTCTGGCAGATAGGTTCAGTGCAAATTTACCCCCCTTTCACCCTCCAAAGGGCCCATCTTAATACCGGAAGAATGCAAAGCCTCTGTAATCATGGATGAATAAGTAAAGACCACACTCTCCAAAGCCAAGAACACAGCATCCATGGGACCATACAACATCCCAGGCTGCGTACTGCACGAACTACAGAACGAACTGGCACCCCACCTAAGTACCATGTTCAATCATAGCCTCACCTCAGGCTATGTGCCTACTGAATGATGCACAGTGACGGTTATCCCACTCCACAAAGGGAGTGCCACCACGGACCCCAGAATCTACCACCCCATTAGACTGACAAGCCTGGTTTGCAAAGCCATGGAACGTATCATCTTGGAGCTTATAAACAAAGACATAGGTAACCTCCAAACCTTGGACCCCACTTAGTTTGGGTTTGTAAAAGATAGATCATGTCTACTAAACCTGATTACTTCTTTGAAGCAGTCACTAGAGCTGTAGACGAGGGCAAGGTAGTGCACACAGCCTATCTTGACCTCGCCAAGGCTTTCAATACCATCCACCACTCTGGAATTACAGATAAACTCACTAATTTGGGCATAAATCCCAATGTCACAAGATGGGTGGCCAACTGGCTCACTGACAGAATCCACACAGTAAAAGTAGCCAGCTCTAAGTCCGACTTCAGACTAGTGACAAGTGGAATACCACAGGGTTCAGTCCTGGGTCCTCTCCTGTTCGGCATCTACTTCTCTAAAGTGTAGGCCAATACAGAAGGTCTTTGGCTAACAAAATTCACAGATGACTGCAAACTGGGAGCCAGAATAGAATCACCTAATGATGTAGACATTTTACAAAAGGGCCTCACAGAGACAGATGCTTGATGTCAAAGTCATGACCTCAAGCTCAATGTCAAGAAGTGCATTGTCATCCCCTTTGGGAAAAACTCAGTACCCATGAACTACCACATAGGTGGTATCTCACTAAACACTGAAAGCATGATAAGAGACCTTAGGACACAGGTGGACAGTTGTCTCTCCTTTAATAACCACATCACCACAGTAGTCAGGAAATCCTTCTACGTGGCATACCTCATCACAAAAGGGTTCTTCTCTAGAAAATAGGAGGTCGTTGTTCCTCTCTAGTCATCAGACCCATTATAGAGTACAATGCCCTGTTTGGCATGTATCTCACAAGACACAATTGGAAAGGCCACAGAAATACCTCACTAAGAGGATTACTGGCCTCAAACAGATGCCATATGCAGAATGTCTCAAAAATCCCCAGCTCTACTCCATCGCATATCGCCTACTCAGAGGCGATCTCTGCCTAACATACAAAGCTATGTAAAACCCAGAGCTGTTGGACATGCTACACTTAAAGAAATCCTAATCTCTCTGAACCACATGCTCCAGGGACCTAAACCTTGTCACCACAATAAACAGAACATGCTGGAGGGATAGATTCCTGTCCCAGAGATTTCCCATATTCTGGAACAAACTACCAATTCATGTCAAGCAAAGCTCCTCATTGGCCCTCTTTAAGAAAAATCTTGATGACTGGATGGGAAATAGAAAATTCACCCCGGGGATCACTTCTGTGGCACTGCTTGACAGGGGCACAGGAAAATAATTTTCTTGGGTGGTGAAAGCCAGGGAACCTTTTTGGCTAGGCTTATATAGGCGCCAGGGCTGATAGCCTAGTACCTACCTATGAACCTATAGAAGAACCAAGAGTATATTGGAAATGAAACAGAGACTGGATTTGGGAGCTGGAGATCAACATGAATAAAACTAGCAATTTGAAAATTGACAAATGTAGAATTAGCATTAATTATATTTGTGAAAGATGACAGAACAAGAAAACCTGTAAATATTTGATTTTCTTGACTTTGGTAAACTTGTAGGGACTCTAAAGCATGTGCCCTACTTCATGTCATTAATTCCACCAAAGGATGAGCAAGCCTGGAACACAGTGTTAAAAGAACTCAGCCAGGATAATCAAAAACCTTTTATTGAGCACTTTCTTCAGGTTGTAACAAAAGACTTCATCAGAATACAACAAAACTTAATACACTCTTGTTAACTATACTAAAACCTGTGAGAACACATGACATAGTAAGCCAATGAAACTTCTCATAACATTAATTATTTACAGACTTTATCTAACACAACACATTTGAATTCATGGACAAATTTTAAAGTCAAACAGCATAAAACACTGTTACCTAAAAAGTGACAGAAATGTTATAATAACATTTCAACAAATAGAAGCCATAATATACAACTCAAACATGTAAAACTAATACAAACTGTTTAACATAAGAACGCAGCTTTAATAGGCTGCTTATACTGATATTGCCATTAAGACCTGGGGGGCACAGGCGTTCACCTTAATTTGCCAACCTAATTCCCTGAATTCTAAATAGTCTTCCCAGGGACCCCCTCTAGGATCTATTTTGACCCCTTCAACAACAGCAAATAAAAAAATGTGTTGAGTGTTTTTCTATGTGCTTATACAAGGCATTATTTTTGTTACCATTTTTAGGTCCCCATAATGCTCATAAATTCTGTCCCTTAACTTTCTTTTAGTTTTCCCAATATAGAACATATTACAGTACTGACACAGGGCAGCATAAACAACCCCTTTGGAGTTGCAAGAAAATTTTTAGTCCCAATAATAGTGCTGCTACTTTCAAAAACATTTACCCTCTCAAGTAACTGCTTGATGCTTGAACCTTTCCTAAACACTATTTGTGGCATATCTCCCACCTGGTCTAAAATACCAGGATAACTCCAGAATAACTGCCAGTTTTTCTTTAAAATAGTAATACTTCAATGGTCAGTGGAAAACTTGGTAACAAAGGAACATAAATATTTGGAATGATCAGCAGTATTAGTAGTCCTGAGAGTACCTGTAACATTACCCACCATGTTAACCCCCAAAATAGGTAGAATGTTGTGATTATTTCTTCTACACACAATTTCTTTCTTTACTGTGGAGATCAAATAAGTGGGGGTACCCTCTGGCCAAAAACAACTTAGTATTTCACACTGCAAAAGAAAATACTGGTCAGTACTGACCATTCGGGCAATTCTCACGAACTGTCCCTTTACTATACTATGCTTTAGAAATTCAGGATGGTTACTCTCAAAATGTAATAAACTATTACAATAAGTGGGTTTCCTATACAGGTTGCTTACAAAGCATTTCCTGTCACAATCTTTCTTGATGTTTACATCTCAGTACATGATGCCATCTTTTTTGTGTATATAAGTGAAATTTAGTGACCCTTATGGAGTTATTATTGAAAATAATTGTGTCTACTTTGAAGGGCAGTATTTCCTACAGAAGACAGGCATTGCCATGGGGGCCATTTGTGCCCCAGTGTTTGCAAACATCATTTTGCTTATGTGGGAAAGGAAGTACTTGCTTAGTTCAGAGTTTGCCAACAAATGGACAGTTTATTTACGTTACATTGATGATTTGTTTTTCTTGTAGAACATACAAGGGAAGACATTACTTACTTCATTGATTATTTAAACACCACTGATTTTTTAAATTTCACTTATATACACAAAAAATATGGCATCAACTACTTAGATGTAGACATCAGGAAAGATTGTGATAGGAAATGCTTTGTAAGCAACCTGTATAGGAAACCCACTTATTGTAATAGTTTATTACATTTGGAGAGTAACCATCCAGAATTTCTAAAGCATGGTATAGTAAAGGGACAATTCGTGAGAAATGCCCAAATGGTCAGTACTGACCATGATTTTCTTTTGCAGTGTGAAATACTGAATAAGTAGTGTTTGGCCAGAAGGTACCCCACTAGTTTGATCTCCACAGAAAAGAAAGAAATTGTGTGTATAAGAAATAATCACAACATTCTACCAATTTTGGGGGTTAACGTGGTGGGTAATGTTACAGGTACTCTCAGGACTACTAATACTGCCGATCCCTCCAAATATTTCTGTCCCTTTGTTACCAAGTTTTCCACTGACCATCAAAGTATTACTACTATTTTAAAGAAAAACTGACAGCTATTCTGGAGTCACCTTGTATTTTAGACCAGGTGGGAGATATGCCACAAACAGTGTTTAGGAAAGGTTCAAACATCAAGCAGTTACTTGAGAGGGTAAATGTTTTTGAAAGTAGCAGCACTATTATTGAGACTAAAAAGTGTGGCTGTTGTTCTCAATGTTATTTGGTCATGAATTGTGACCAGATTAAGTTGAACCACACAACCATAAAACCTAATGGCAAATTTTCTTGCAACTCCAAAGGGGTTGTTTATGCTGCCCTGTGTCAGTACTGTAATATGTTCTACATTGGGAAAACTAAAAGAAAGTTAAGGGACAGAATTTATGAGCATTATAGGGACATAAAAATGGTAACAAAAATAATGCCTTGTATAAGCATATAGAAAAACACTCAACATGTTTTTTATTTGCTGTTGTTGAAGGGGTCAAAATAGATCCTAGAGGGGGTCCCTGGGAAGACTATTTAGAATTCAGGGAATTATGTTGGCAAATTAAGTTGACTGTCTGTGCCCCCCCCCCCCCAGGTCTTAATGACAACATCAGTATAAGCAGCCTATTAAAGCTGTGTTCTTATGTTATATAGTCTGTATTAGTTTTTATATATTTGAGTTGTATATTATGGCTTCTGTTTGTTGAAATGTTATAACATTTCTGTCACTTTTTAGGTAACAGTGTTTTTTGCTGTTTGACTTTAAAATTTGTCCATGAATTCAAATGTGATGTGTTAGATAGAGAAAGTCTGTTCACAATTAATGTTATGATAAGTTTTATTGGCTTACTATGTCATGTGTTCTCACAGGTTTTAGTATACTTAACAAGTTGTGTTGTATTCTGATGAAATCTTTGGTTACAAACTGACGAAAGCACTCAATAAAAAGTTTTTTATTATCCTGGTGGAGTTCTTGTGACACTGTGTTCCAGGCTTGCTCATCCTTTGGTGGTATTAGTGTTTTTCATTCTGGTTCATGTCATTAATGTTTGGAAGAACACTTAGGAAAGTGGAGGAGAAGAAAAAGAGTTAACTGTAAGTAAAACAAAATTTTGTAACTAACAGTAATATTTTTTAATGCATGATATAACCTGCATGCTACAAAGCAATGTTTTCTCAGTTATTTTACAGTGTAATGGGGATACTAAAGTAAACAGGTTCCCCTATTTTCATTCTTTTCTCTTTCTCCTTGTTTAGTTTTAGGAAATGTAGGCACTACAGTGTTAAAATGAAGAAAAATCTGGTCAAAAAAGCATGATACAAGAAAAATTGCTGTGCTTTTTTTCTCATTTTTGCATAGGAAATGACTGGATTAAGGCCCTTGGCTAGATCTAGTAAGTTTTAAGAGACAGCAAATGAATAAAAAAGAACATTGAATTTATTAAACTTTCCACTAGCAAATGAATAAATGCTTGTATAAGCAATTCTGTATCTGGTTCCCATGTCTTCATGGAGAGAATCTGATTAAGAGCAATAAAACAGAATGCTTCTTTCTTTCAATAGGTAGAAAATATTTTTTTTCTGAAGACATTCAGGTGTTTTCCCCAATCTGGGAGAGCAATAAAGATAAGACAAAAACAGATGGCACTTAGTACTTACCATGTATCTTAGCATGGATAACCTTCCTTTTAAGTTAACCCAAGTCTGTAAGTGTGGCTGTCAGTTTGGGACAACTGTTCCTATTAGGAGGGTAAAATTTCTATATTTGAAGATATACATAGTTTTGTGTGTTAGTATTAAGTTAATAGGTTTTAGGGGTGTATTTGGGGTATTTTTTGACAGCTTTCAAAAAAAAAGTTTCGTAAGATGTGGCATGGGCTTAAATGGATACCACAAGAAACCACTGTATAAAAGATCAACTTGCCAAACATTAGTGTATACATTTAACACAAAAGCTGGAACTCAATAAGTAACAAAAAAGCTGTCATTCATAAAAGAGGAGAATAATAACTTTTTAACATAATGGCACTTTCTAAATTATCTTTAAATACTAATAGTCTCACAAACATATACAAAAAATAAATAGTAGTGACCTATATTAAAAAATGTAAAGTACAAATAATCTACTGGAGACACATTTGGAAAGAACTGGGCATGTGAATTTGATAAAAAAAAGTTTTCAGGACAGTTATTCAGCTGAATACTTGGGACAAAGGAAAATAGGAGTACTTATGTTAATTACAAGAGGAGCTCCAATAGTGACAAAAACAATAATAATGGAAGATTTGTAGTACTAAGGGGCTAGTGGAAAGGGATGAGGATAACACTGACATGTATTTACATGCCACCTAAAACTGCTATAATGGAGCTTAAGAAAATTCTGGGAGAAATAATCACCTTTCATCAGGGAATATTACTTATAGGTGTGGACTAGAATTTGATTTCCAGCAGTGAATATGTGTCTGGGGGGGGGGGGGCAGCAGGGAAATATAACAAAGGAGTTAAATTAATGAAGAAATTTATGAAAATATTTGGCATGGAATATGTGAATTCAGTAGTAGGAGTTTGGAGTGATTTTACATATTATTCCACAAGATACAAAAACTGGGCTATGTTAGACAGAGCTTACATTTCAAAGGTGCATGTGCATTTTATTGAAAGTTTTAATATGCATCTAATAACTATTTCAGATCACTCACCAATAATAACTAAAATAAAAATGCAGGGTAATAAAATAAAAATGAGACACTGGTGCTTTCCCACTTATAGTTAAAAAGAGAGGAATTTAAGGAATGGGTAGTGGAAATTATTCAGCAGGTATTAGGGAAGACAAAAATTTCTTCTGAAAATATAGCTAGGGAGTAGGATAAAAGTAAAATGGAGTTTAAAAATAAGGTGGAAATAAAAAGAAAGAGAGACATAGTTAAGAAGTAACAAAAATTGTTTACAGGGACTGACAGATGTTAAAGTATTATAGAACAGGGGGATTCTCACAGAACAAGAAAAGGAACAATTGCAGAATGCTAATAAAAAAATAAAGGATTACTTCAATAATATGCTAGAGTTTAGAAAGATTGCTGTTAAGCAACTGCTTTTTAATAATAACTCCAGAGCACAAAAACTTTTAGAACAACAACTTAGGCAACAGAAAGTCGAAAGGCTTGTCACCAAGCTTAGGGGCCCTATAACAAGGAAGATAACAAGAGGTCCCATACAGTTTCTAGAAATATTTCAGAAATTTTATGAAAGTCTGTATAAAGTACAGAAATATGGAAATCAAGAACAGGTACAAATGGAAATGTTTATGGAAGAATTAAATATGCCAAGGTTAGAGGTAGATGAGGCTCTTAGGATAGGAGGAGATGAGATAAAAATGGTTATGTATAACCAATCCACAGGAAAGTCCCTTGGAATAGATGGTATTCCTGTGGAAGTTTGGAAGCTAAGAGGGAAAAAAAAACTATACGGATCTGGAAGGTTTTGTTTAACAGTATCTTAAGAGGAGGAGGAGAAGCACCAACATTCTGGAAGAAAGTGGTACTGGCTGTAATACCTAAAGAGGGCAAAGACCTATCAGATCCAGCTTCATTCAAGACCATGATTATAAAGTGTTTGTGTCTATAATGTCTGAAAGGATGGCAAAAGTGATGCCAAACTTGATATATATGGATCAATGTGGTTTTGTGGAGGGGAGGCAAACATTTGACAACATTAACAGAACACTGATGATCCATAGGGAATCAGAATGTAAGAAAATATCACAGTTGTTGGTGGGTCTTGATGAAGAGAAAGCATTTGACAGAGTAAATGGAGACTTTATGAGCAGGGCAATGGAAGCATTTACATTCTCTGATAGAATTATTAGCTTGATTAGGAGGATATATGAGGGATTGGAGGTGAAAATTAAAGTGGGTTGGTTCTTCTCTAATTTTTGTTTGAGCAGAGGAACCAGGCATGGTTGTCCTCTTTCCCTTTTGTTATTTGCAGTATATTTCAAACCACTGGCAAAGAAAATAAGAGACTCAGAAATTCAGGGATATAATTAGTATGGTAGTCAAGAAAAGCTGACTCTATTTGCAGATGATATTATTTTATACCTAATAAAACCAGAAAAGGATATTTCAGTGTTGTGGAACATTTTGAGATAGTTTCAGATCTTTTGGGGATACAAAACTAATGAAACTAAAACAAAGGCAATAGCTTTAAATGATGTACCTGCACACAAATTGGTTTAACAATATCCATATTTATGGAGACATGACAAAATGAAGTACTTAGGAGAATGGATTAAAAGAATTCTAGTGTGGCAGCTAAGGATATGTTGGAAGAGACTAAACAAAAGATAATATAAAAATTGAGAATTTGGAAGCTGTAATATGGATATGGATAGCAAGATACAAGCAGCTAAAGTGTTTCTAGTCCCTTTAGTTTTATACACAGGCCAGACATATTTTTATCAACCACAGCAGAAGTTAAAGAGCTGAGGGATTTTTATCTGAGTGGAGAAGATGGCAAGAGTCAAGTGAGATAAGCTGATTCTTGCAGCAGATCAAGGCAGTTTGGGATTACCCAATTTGAAGGGATATTTCGAGCTACACATTTAAGGCTCCTATACACAGCACAAGCAGAAACCTATAATTTAAAGTGGAATGGGATGATGATGATGATGAAATTGTGGGAAGCTCAAGAAACAAGGAGAGACTGGGATTTTAGATGCAGATACTTAAGGAGAATAACAATTGCAATACAGAATACTATATTCATAAAGTAGCAGCAGAATGTAGTCTAAGAACTAAGCCAACAAAGGAATGGAGAAAGGAGATTATGCTGATAGGGATCACTGCAATTAGGGATACATCCAGTAGGCAAAAGGGTGCTGGAATCTATTGGAGAAAACTGGCAAAAGAACCAAGGTATTGGGAGCAAATAATTACAGAGAAAAAGATAAAAGAATGGGAAGATACCAAGAATTTATTTGGGCTGCAGGCTAGAGACTGCTATCCCTTTCAAAGACTGATATCAGATTATAGGCAAAGAGAAAGAAATAGGGGAATCTTAAGCTAAAGACCAGCACTGGTAGAGGTTTTAGTAGTATCTAGAAGAGAAATTGCTGTTAAAAAAGAATAATTAACAGGTCATAAAAATACTGCATGATAACTACAAGAAACAATCAGAGGAGGTTAGAAGGGATTGTGAAAAGAGATAGGAGAAGCAATTCACAAATAAACAGTGGGGGATGTATATGTATGTCTCCCAAATATGATACAAAGTCTAGAAGATTTAATATCTTGGCTTGGAAGTGTTTACATAGTATTTTTATACCCCAAGTAGACTCCAAAGAATTTTTCCTCAGGTAGATAGCAAATTTTGGAAGTGTAATTGGGAAGAAAGAGTTAATTGAGAACATACTTTCTGAGAGTGTAATGACTTGGCAGACTTTAAAGATTCCTTGCATACTACTCTGCCAGAGATACTGGGTGAGCAAACTGGTGTAACTAAGGAAATTATTTTTTGAGCTATGATACAGAATCAGAATTGCATAGACATAGTAAGGTCTTGCTGATTCTAATTATGGTAGCTACCAAAAAAGCAATTACTAGAAAATGGAAATCAAAGTTTAAACCAACTGTACTAGAAGTAGTAAATATAGTAACAGAGATAAGACAAATGGAATTGGGATCTTTAGAAAATGGAAGGAGCAAATTACATAGAAAAAATGTAAATGGGAACAATGCATGCAGAGGAAGAATTTGGATAAAAGAAGGCAGGATTTGAATGAGCTATGTAATGTCTGACTGACAGTGACTGGATATATGTCAATATAGTTTGTTTTTATTTATATAAATGTATGACTTCCTATGTCATACATGATAATTTAATAAAGATGTTTCTTGTTTAAAAAAAATGGCTTTTAATAGAGGTGTTATTACATTGCTTCAAGCATCTGTATAACATCAGAGTAAGTAGCCCGTCACCCAAAGGACTACTCACATCAACATTCTTTTTGAAGTAAACAGTAAATCAAAGAGACATAAAAATATTCATACCTCAACTGATACTAAGAGGAGTTATATAAACATATTTGTGCATTCTTACCAGTATGCATCTGGTGATCCTTATCCCATGCTGTTAGTCATCATCTTTTTACCATCAAAATGTGGTCCTCATCCCGGCCTTGTTATCTTCATCCTTTTACCATTGTATTCATGTAGAGCATGAATAAGGGCACAGTACTATTGAGGGTGCACTGTGCTTTTGGTTAAGTATTGAAGTAAGATAACAACTGGCCATGTTGGTAGTAGTTCAAATGGGCCAGATTCATACCACTGCACTGAATGTGCCCTTATTTCCATCCTGGTGCTTCACACTTTTGTCACATCACAGTGCTGTGCAGGAGACGTGAGAGCACTGCACTTTGCAGTACTGTTCTTTAGATGTTACGATAACTCATTTAGTCCTGAGAAGCAGGATGATAATTAATCTCCTTACTTCTTGAAGTCTTTTAAGCCATGAAAACAACTTGCTTCCTGAGAGATTTTCACCCAGATAATCTGTTAACAGCATACCTCATATGATTTGCAGTACCCATAAATGACATGATTTGAGTTGCCAAAAAAAAAAGTAAAACTCAAAAGTTGTAAGAAAATGGGCTACATGGCTGTGTTAGAATCAGAAGTGTAACAGGTTCAATACACTTATACTGCAATTTTATGAAAGAAAATTGTATTTTATTTGCCAAAAATTAGTATTGTTATGTTCAAATAAGGGTGATATTTCTATAAGTGTGCAAGGTAGGCCCAAGTTGTAGCGAATTAACAGTTAATCTCTTAAGGAACATTTCAGTGATATGTGACAAGATTGAGTAGTACTATGCTACTTACTGATATTGCAACATAAATTCAAATTATGCACAACATATATTCATAATATTTCAAAACAGCAATATAAATCTACAAAACCATGCGTGTTACATGGTAAATATGAGCAGAGAAATCATGTGTTGTAATGTTATGTATATGATGGCAGCATTTGGCTGGCTGTGGGTTGTATAATTTTTACAGAAAATATAAATACTAGTCATAATTGTGTTTTATTAAATAACCATTTGTACAGCTGTATGCCTTCACATTACCCCCCATAAAATATTTTTAAACTATGCCCACTGCTTGCATATGCCACCCCCATATGACACTGTCATGTTCCATCTATGTTTAATTAATGTAAATATAAAAAAAATTTAATGCTTTTCATAGTGTTTTTGAAACAGTCTTTAATAACTCCAGCTCTGTACATCCCATATTGGTTGTTTCATTGTGCTTGCCTACCAAATCATGTCAGCTTTTAGAATATGTCTTGCTCCCTCACACATAACCTACAGTTTATGGGATATTAGTCTCAGTACTAGAATATTCTCAATATTAATAAATGCATCTCCAAAATACTTTTGTATGTGTCTGTGTTTGGCTTATCCAAGTGTGTAATGCATTATTTTTCTTCTAAAACCCATTGCCTACAAAGGACCTATGGCATAGCATTTATCACTTTCAGTTTTTATTAATGTAACTTGTTGTTGTTGTGTCTTTCGGCTTTTCCCGGTTAGGGGTTGCCACAGCGGAACTCCGGTCCGCTAATGATTGGTAGTTGATTTTTACGTGCTGAGTTACCAGCCCTGACACACAGCCTTCAATGAAGGTACGCCCATTCACGCATGTCTCCACGCAGAAGACACTCTAGCTGAGAATCGAACCGGACAGTGTCTTACTGTGAGGCAACAACGCTACCGCATTAATGTAACTATGTGCAATATTTCATATTTTCCCTAGCTGTTGTAAACAATCTTCATTAACTCAATCCCTGAACTTATGTTTTTATGAAGAGTATCAACCATATCATGTTAGAGTACAGATGCTATTTTGTTTCCTAAAATACATCATATTTTTCAAGAGATATTAGTGTCAGTTTTAAAATAAGTTTAATGTTAATACAGTGTACCTCAAACAGTTATATTTCTTGCTTTGTTCCTGTTACACAAGTATTTTTAGCATAATTTGTTTTTAACACCCACTGCTTGCATAGGGTTCTCCTAAAATGACAGCATCACACTCCATTTTTATTTATTAAAGAAAATATATGAAATATTCATAACTTTTATAACATTTTGCAAACACATTTCAGTAACTTAAGCCCTATACTTCCCACAAAATGTTTGCACTACAAGCCTGCAGATGCCACTTTGCTTTCTAATGCACACTGTACTATTCATGAGATAGTAGTCTTAATATCAGAATAAAGTTAACATTAATACATGGTACCTTTAATACATCATTCTATTTCTCACTGCATTTCTTTTACTCAAGTGTGCTTAGTACCATTTTTTCCTAAAAAAGCACTGTTAACATAGCTCTCTAATATGAAAGTACTGCACTCAATTTTTATTCATCAGTGCAAACATGCAAAATATTTCCTATGTTTATATCCTATTGCAAGCACTCAAGCCCCCTCCATCCAAAAGTGATGCTTTTAGTCTGGATGTCTACCACATCCTGTCATCCTACAAATACCACAGTTCAAAAATATTAGTATCAATATTTGAATAATGTTAATATTCCAATACAGTCTGCCTCAAATAAAGTGTTATATTTCTTGCTACGTTTATTTTATTTGAGTGTGTTCAGTGTCACTTTTCCCTAGCCCTCATTACTTGCATAGCCCCCCAACATGACAGTAATGCCCTCAGATTTTGATGCAACACTGCAAACAGGGACAATAAATAGTGCATACTTTTTCATAGCCTTTTATGAACCATTTTAGTATTTGGTGCACTTGAAAATGACAATATCACTCATCATTTTTGCTTTGTTAATGTAAGTAGGATTTTTTTTCTTATTTTCATACATCTCAACTGTCCAGATTTTTGCCTCTTATTTTTGGTCTGCTCCTCATAAAATTTATGGTTTTCTGGCAAATCACTCAAGACTGAAGTCGAGTTGCAGACTTCATATCCTTCAGAATATGCATGCTAACACAAATCCTGTTATTTTAGCATCTTTCTAAGTTTAAAAGAGCAACTGTGTCATCGTTCAGCCACAGCACTAGAACTTTTTTTGTTGTATTGTTTTTTGCATTTGTTGGTGCTTTGGCGTTAATCCAGAGGGTACAGGTTTGTGGTTTTTCTGTGTTACTATATTCTATCTTCACTGCACCTTAGGTGAACTTGCCATACACTTTAATGGGGCACTTTTGTGCATGTGTGATGGTGCATCCATTAAAGTCTGTAGATGCAAAACACATTTTTCTTTCTTTGATGTCACTGAGGTTAGAGTTCACTATTTTTACTCAGTAGCATCAGTATAAGGAAGATACCATGTCAAAACTTTTTTCTCTAAAAAAGAAGCCAAAAACATTCACTGATGGGCAGAAATACTGCTCAGCTACTTGTGTACCACATGCCATGGTGCACAGGTAAGTTATAAATCATCAGCAAATCTCTTTAAGAAAAGTTATATCTGCTCTCTGTTATAAACTTGGGAATCAGAGGAAAGCTTCAAGTTCTTTCTGTGATTGGCCAGTGGACTATCCATTTTGCTTAATAGTTTCTCTGCCTGTATAAAGTTGTCACCACTGAAAACTGAGTGTTTTACTTCAATCCAGTGTCATCCTAGCACAGATAAGTATAGTAGATTGATACTGTGCACTTTTCTTAGTTATTTAAGTATGCTGATGCTGTATTGCTAAATTATTTATTGTGGCTGTGCACTTTATCATTGTAAAGTGCCACTGTATTTCATTGATCTTTACTGCTGGTTTTCTGCACTGAAGCCATTTTGTTCATGGATGTGTTTGTTATTTAGTGTGTTGCTTGTTCTTTAGTTTCTTTATTTGGGCTCACTTTTGTGTGCTTTTGCATTAAGAAAGGTTAGGTATTCACTCTGGTTGCAGTAGAGGGTAGTCTGGTCTGTTCCAAGCTTGGGAATCACAGAAGAAAGCTTCAAGTGTGCTTATGTGATTGGCCAGTGGACTATTTTGACTGCTTAGCCAATTATATGCCCATATAAAGTCTTTGTGTTTGCTCATTGTGCAATGGAAGTTAGCAGTGTATTGTATACATGCAGGGCTTAGAATCTCAAATAGTATATAAATCTACCCCTATGAGTTCCTGAGCATATAGTTGCTTGCCAAGCAAGGAGAGGAGTATGGTCAGTTGCACAATGAAACGCAAGTACTAGTATGACTCAGTAATAGTCCATGTGGAAGTAAATGATCTGAGTCATACCTCCCTGGACTATGTGAAGAGAGATGTGATGGAGCTCTTGGACTATGTGCCCTAGGCCTGTAAGAGCCTAGCACTGAGTAGCATTTTACCTTCTCCAAGGATGATGCCACAAAACTAGCAAAAGAAATTATTTTAATTATTGGATTACTTTGGTGTCATTTGAAGGAAATGCAATACTGTCAGCCTGGGAAGATATGGTCGACAGACCATGATGCTTCACCAAGAATGTTCTGCACCTGCCCCCCTCTAGGCATTCAAGTATTTGCTAAAACCTTGTCCATTTCCATTTAGGCATTGCCAGCCTGATAAACTGCCCATCATGGTTAAACCAACCCTGAATGTTCTAAAGCTGATATTACTTAATACCAATACTAAACAAAAAAAATTGCTCCCTGCAGACTCTCCTCACCCTGGTGAATGTAGATATCTGTGTAGTTACTGAGGCATATTTTAAAGCTGTGGAGAGCATCCCTGCAGTTCCACACATTTAGGTCAACTACTGTACAAAAAGGGACAAAAGCTGAAGAAGTCTCAGTTTACATAAAAAATTAATTATACCTCAAGGCTGGTCAAGCAGTATGATGCACTTGAGCTCCTCCATGTACAACAATCACCATAAGCAAAATCCCATACCATATCCTTATGAGCTATAAGTCCCTCTCTGTGACCCAGGAAGTGCATACCACTTACTTAAATGAACCTGAGTCACTTTCCATTCAGCCCAACCTATAATCTTGGGTGACTTCAACTATCCCATTACAGACTGAGAATTTATATATTAGGGAGCCAAATGATCTCAGTTTTGCAGGCTTAAAGGTACATTGACTTTGTCGACATGAATGCCCTGGACCAATCCATATCCTCACTAGAGGTACAAACATCCTTGATCTAGTCCTTGCCAACTTGAGGAATGTTGTACTTCCTCGGGTATAACATCCTCATTGTTCAGGTTGGACCATAAAGCTATCTTCTTCAAAATAAAAATAAAACTTGTGATACCAGGTAACCCTGGTACTTTTAGGATTTATTCCAAGCTAACATCCAACTTTTAAGTGACACCCTGGCAAAAGTTCAAGCCCCCCCCCCAAACCCAGGAAACACTGCTGGCTATGCGTCATTCACAAAATCCTGTGTAATCATGTATATAGCTGCATACAGGCAGTGGTACCTACCTGAAATAAGCATAGGACTATCTCTAAAAACAAGTAGCCCTGGTGGAATTTCAACATCAGTAGGTTGTATAACAAAAGGAAGAAAATCATGGCTAAAAGTAGAAAGTGCAATGCCCAGCAAGATAAGAGCTCCCTCATCAAACTAAATAAACAACTCAGGGAACTAACTAAGTGGACCAAAGACAAATTCGAGGTAAAAGTAGCCTCCTAGGCTAAGGACAACCATAAGACATTCTACAGCTATGTCCAAACCCTCAAACGTAATACACAGTAATATGCCAAATTAATTGTAAATGGAGCCACCTATACTGATCCACAGGATATAACAAATCTACTAGCTGATAAATTCACTTCCAGTTTTACCCCCCCAGGCACCTCTCAAAAAATATCCCCAGTCACAGCTCTCCCAAATGTCGTTGTGGAACAGGTCTCAATGTGCTGCTCATATCCAAAAATACAGCATCATTGGGACCTGATAATATCCCAGGGTGCATCCTTAGTAGCATGAAACATAACCTGTCAGGCCAACTAGAACACTTTTCAATCATAGCTCCAAACAGATTTCATGCCAAACAAATGCAGGACTACAACTGTTATACCCCTGACCAAGGGATGGCCATCCATCGACCCAGGAAACTACCAACCCTTAAGGCCATGGAAAGATTAATCATGGACATGATAAACAGGGACACAAGAATTCTTCAGACACTGGATCCAACAAAGTATGGTTTCATCAAGGGTAGGCCATGCCTACTCAGCCTGGTGAATTTCTTCAAGAAGGCCACCAAAGCAGTGGGTGCCAGAGTCACAGTCTAAACCTTGATGCCAAAAATTTTTCATAATAGTATCTTTCAGAAAGATGACCACCCCTGGAAATTCTGCATTGATAATACTCTTGATAATATACCCCAAAGAGCTGACCCTTTGGTCAGGAATTGGGAATGCATGTAGACAGTGTTTTCACCTTTGACCATCATGTGTCTACAAGAAGACAAGAGCACAAAGATGAATATGAGTAACATATCAATATTCTACAAGATGCAAGTAGGAGCAGCTGTGATTGAAACATTTCTGAGACAGTAAGAAACTGCAGTACGAAATTCTATAAACAGAAATCATTGTAATGAGGATATGGTCAAAGTAACAAG
The DNA here is from genome assembly GCF_019279795.1 of Protopterus annectens. Taxonomy (NCBI): domain Eukaryota; kingdom Metazoa; phylum Chordata; order Ceratodontiformes; family Protopteridae; genus Protopterus; species Protopterus annectens. The sequence continues at coordinate 92,210,010 of NC_056738.1, read as the reverse complement.
AGCAAATGAATAGAGAGAGTGGAATACATATGAATCCATATAGAGTAAGCATAAAACAAAGGAGGACAACAATAAGAAGTGAGGTGCATTGAAGTATAATTTAAGCAAGTGTAAAGAGTATAGGAGAAACTACTTTTAAGAAAGATGGAGCTGGCTATATATAGACATACTGAAATGATGTGCACAAGCATCTGGAGCAATGTGCCTTCAAGTATTCTTGAATGGTTCAAAAATGAAGATGAGACATTACTGTGTTGCAAAACAGCACTACAAAATGCAGCTATAGGAGGCAGCTCAGGAAGGAGTTTTATATCTTACTACAAGGCTATATGTAGCGTTCTTGTCTGGAGGTGATTCATTTAACTCATTACATCCGAGTGATGCCTCCAGGTGCATCTGCAGTTAACTCCTACTGAAGCCCCTAGGCGTCAAATATTGTTTGTTCATATTATCATCAATAATTGTCCCACAGTGGTGGTGCTGCGGTAGCGTTGTCGCCTCACAGTAAGACACTGTCTGGTTCAATTCCCAGCTAGAGTGTCTTCTGCGGGGAGATATACGTGAATGGGTGTACCTTTGTTGAAGGTTGTGCGTCACGGCTGGTAACTCGGCACATAAAAATCAACTACCAATCATTAACAGACCGGAGTTCTGCTGTGGCGACCCCTAACTGGGAAAAGCTGAAAGACACAACAACAACATATTATCATCAATAATTCCAAAACCATGCTATGTACCAGGTTTTAAAAGATTTTGTCTTAAAGCTTACACAATGGCAAACTCAACTGTATTAATATTTGACCTCTGTCTAGTGCAGGAAAATAGATATTAACTGTTGTTTTTATGATATTAATTTATATAGATATAATTTTCAAATTTTTCTAAATGCCTCAACAACCAAGTAACACTGACAGAACTCTTTAGCCTCAAATGAAAGCTCCCAGCTAGATGAATAAATGCTGCTGACAATATGTGTGCAACTTGAGTGGTTACAGAGATATTGTGAGTTGTTTATAAAATATTACAGATGTAATAGTTACTGTGTTTACTGTGACTTATAAAATTTGGTTTAAGACCTAGAACGTAAAGAATACTATCGCTATAAAAACAGCTTGTGCTGAAGAGTTTGCCATTTATACTTCTTTCATAACCCCTGTGGTTCCAGAGATATGAACATTTGTTTGAAATGTGAGGACATAATTTGATTCTGTCAAAAGGCATAAGCTCTGCCCATTGGAAGTTACGGTGCAAACTTCCTCAGCTCTATTATAATGAATGAGTTAAAACATTCACTCATCATATCGAACAGCCAACCAGGGGTTATCATCACATTATGGTAAAGAGTTGAGCTGGTGATGTGGAAGCTCACCAGCATCCCAGGGGGGAGCGGGACAAGTTTAGGTGGAATAACAGATTTACCTGTGTCACAGGACAACACTGACAATAAAGTCTTTTGCACAGTGCAGCATAGATTTTCTAATTTCTTTATTTTAACAGCATTAATATGTTTCGCAGCACTGTCAGCTGGTTAATATATTAGCAGTAGAGAGGGATTGTGTGGTACATGATTGAATTATCATGGGTTACCCCATTGGGATAAACCAGTAACTTTTTTATTAGTTAATGTATTATGTGCATTAAGCACAATACCTGCACAAAGAGGTAAGATAGTGTACAAGGTCATGTCTCATTGCATTACTACTTTTATATAAAAAAAAAAGCAAAACAAAAAAAAACAGGCTTAGCCTGCTCCGTGTTTATTGAAGGTCCCTAGAGTCAAAAGGGAAATGTGAATTTTCTGTTAATACTAAGTAAGCAGAATAAAACTATCATATTAATTTGTATCAGTTATTGAAGCAATGACATACAAACTATCCCTATAATGGTACTTTACACAGACATATAGTGTCACACAGGTACAATTACATTATTTGCAAAATGTGAATAAAATCAATACATTTATATTTAGACCAGAAACAGATTTATTCTTACCTTAACGTGATGTCTAGTAACAAACTCCAAAGTTATATGTGCTTTTTTATTCCAAGAAAGTGTTAAAGTGGCTGTTGGGCTAACCATCCTCCTGATTAATGGAGTATAAATCAACACCTGTGGAACTCAGTTACACTGAAACTGATGATGATGACATTCCTAGTTTCTTTGACATCACCAGGCCAAAAAGTAGCTTGTGAAATTTACTGCTGCTTACATCTGGATCATCATGAGTGTGGCCAGGATTTACAGAATTGTATGACAGCATGTTTTCTGCACTACCATCATGCTGCACACACCTCCCTCCACAGCAAACACTCTTTAAGCTATGGTTAAGAACATACATACAAGTGTGACAAGCCATATTTACAGTTATAGACAGAAATTTCTGATTTGCTCTTCAAGGTCTTGTGCTGCTACCCCATCAACAGCATCCCCCCCAAAAATCTTTTTATTTTTTTTTTCAAAAAGTTTGCTTAATAATGAAATGCAATAACTAAAGTAAATGCACAATAACCTTCTAAATAGATATTGATAACTAGAAATACATCAACCATTTGCTTTAGACACGTTTCTTAGGACACAGTTGCTTTCTCTGATGGTTCATTTGTACAAATTATATTTTCTTTATGAGTGTAAAGATGAAATTGAAATGTTTTTGAGTTGGTCAAAATTATGCCCCCTCAACTGAAGAAACTTGACACCAAGATGGATTGTCTAGGATACACTGCAGTGGAGATATTAACCACTGTTTTGTCACTTATATTCTTACATTTACATTAGTATTTTCTTACCTGAATGAGTTACATGTTATTGAGGGGGCATAGGGCAAATTGCTATAGTGGGATTAAAAATACACTGCCACTATTAATGTATAATGCACCATACTAGAGATACTGGCATTTTTTTAGCATTATGAAAATATGTACTAATTCCACGTGTTTTGTTAAAATTGCCAAATCAAAGTGCTGTACAAATGATTACATAAAATCTGCTAAAGCCTTGCATGATGTTAAAGAAAACTGACACTGATATTTGAATTGTGCATTTTAAGAGATGCTGAATGTTGCTTACACTTTTATTTATGCTTATAGGCACAATGAGGGTATTCAAAATGAGTAGCACTGTGCTTGGCACTACTCAAAATGATGAGGTGCTCTTGTTTAAAATGCCCAAATTTTATAGAATGAGACTAATGTGCTATAGTACCTGACTTATGTGAAAAAACATTCAGTTTAGATGCATATCTAACCATGTTCTGTGAAGCTAAAATCATTTCAAAACTCAGAATCACATTGAATAGTGCTTCACACAACACTTTTCATTTCTGAATACCGCCCCCCAATTTCTTATATTTCATTAAATATCTCAAAAAAAAACGCCCAGAAAGGAATTGCTTGACATCATATGATAGTTTAAGTCTGGCTGAGCAAAAGTGCTGCTACTATAGCTATGATTCAAAAAAAAAACCTGCAATGCATTAGGCAAAACTGCACAAGAAGTAGTCACATGCAAGGTGGGACTGATTCAGAGACATTGTTAAGTGTGGTCACACAAGACCATTAAATACCACAGTAAGCAAGTTGTGCAAATGACTGTATAATGAATGGAACTGCTAGTGTAGCTGTATACCATAAAATCCTTGTGAACTGATATAGAGACACATACTGCTAGGAGTAACAGTAAGATTAGCTGTAATATAAAACAAAAAATACCCAAAAGCAGCCACAAAACAAGTTTATTTATCACTTTTGTCCTACAGTAGATCAAGACTTCATCAGAATGAATATCAAACACAACTGTGTAATATTTTTAGCACATTATGTGTTTTACTAGTTGGTTTGTTATACCAGAATGTGCCATGGTATTTTTTTTTTTTTGAAATTTTTTTTTTAAAGAGCTGAAATGTACTTGTTGGAGACCGTCTTCTCAGTCATCTGTAAAGGTGCAAATCATTGCCATCTGTGCCACAGAAGGATCTGACAGTGCATAACATTTCATCACCTACAAAACAAAGAAATAGTGGAATGCTATCATGTGGAGAGAGTCACCATATAGGAGCTGGTACATATGTACTACCCTCAAATGCAAACACATGGGATGCATGGAATACCCGTTCCTGTGGACACCAAGGTATAAGCTTGCTACAGGGACCTCCACACCACCACCACAACATACCATCCAGCATATAGCAGATAACCTTGCTGTGCCAGTATGTGGATGGCAGTGCATCAGTACATGTGGTTCATGTACCATGTCTCTCCATACTGTGTTGTGTTTGTCTTATGCTGACTGTACCCTGCTGGCACTGGCTTGCAGTATGTGGTAACTATGCACCTGGAAAAATTTGTTGTATTCCACCCCCCAGACAAAAATAAAGTTACAGCAAAACAACAGTTATGATACCACCATGGCCACTATCCACTGTTGTGTGAACTCCCACTTTATCAGGTTTTTGTCACAATGTGATGAGGCTCATCACAAGCCATTCTTTAGTATGTGTGGTACAGTCCCTGAGATGCTGTCCAGGCGTACCTCTCAGCTGTCTAGAATTTCACAGAATGTCTAGATTTTTACCTTATACTTTTGTTTTGTACCTCATAAAATTTGTTGTTTTTCCTGGAAAATCAAGAAGTCACTAAGTACTGATAGACATGTGAGTTTCTAACTTCATATTCATCAGAAAATGCATGCTAATGCAATGCCTGTTATTCTTGCAACTTTCTAAATTTATAAGTATTCCATAGACATTCCACAGTCAATCTAATATAGAGTGGGAGGGTGGCCCAATGGTTAAGGTGTTTGATTTACAAACACAAGGTGCAAGGCTTGAGTCTCACAAGACCCCCCCAAAAGAGCAAGTATCTATCCCGGCAGAGGGCTGCCTCCCAAACATCTCTGAAGCTCAGGTGAAGGCTGCCCTCTCCAAAGCAAAAAAACACTGCTTCCATGGGACCAGATGGCGTCCCAGGTTGCGTCCTACATGAACTCCAAGAGGAACTAATCCCTCAAATAAAACAGCTATACAATCTCAGCCTCACTACAGGATATGTGCCCACAGAATGGCGTACAGCAACAGTGGTCCCACTCCACAAAGGTGGAGCCTCTACAGACCCTGGAAACTATCGCCCCATAAGCCTGACTAGCTTAGTCTGCAAGGCTATGGAGAGGATCATCATGGAGCTCATAAACAAAGACATTGGGGACCTACAGACACTAGATCCTACCCGGTTTGGCTTTGTCAAGGGCATATTCTGCCTTTTGAACCTGGTTGACTTCTTCGAAACAGTCACCAAAGCCATAGATGAAGGGAAGGTAGTCCACACAGCCTATCTGGACCTTGCAAAGGCATTTGACACAATACCCCACTCGGGCATCATAGATAAGCTATCCAGCTTAAATATAAACCCCTATGTCACAAGATGGGTCACAAACTGGCTCAAAGGCAGAACCCGCAGAGTGAGAGTTGCTGGAGCCATGTCCGACTCAAAATCGGTCACAAGTGGTGTCCCACAGGGTTCTGTCCTGGGACCACTCTTGTTTGGTATATACTTTTCTGAGGTACAGGCAAATGTGGGAGGACTGTGGCTCACCAAGTTCGCAGACGATTGCAAACTGGGCACCATAATCAACTCTCCAGCTGACACAAACATCCTTCAAAAAAGCCTCACAGAGACAGATAACTGGTGCCAGCGCCATGGTTTAAAGCTAAATGCCAAAAAATGTATAGTCATACCCTTTGGCAAAAACAATGTGCCCACAAATTACCACATAGGCGGAAACCCATTAAGTATAGAGAAAGTTATTAGGGACCTGGGGACCCAAGTTGATAGCAATCTCTCCTTTGAAAACCACATTGCCAAAGTGGTTAGAAAGACCTTCTACATAGCTCACCTCATCACGAAGGGTTTCACATCTAGATCAAGAGAGGTAATCGTGCCCCTTTATTCATCCCTCATCAGGCCCATCATAGAATACAATGCCCCTTTTGGGATGTACCTTACCTGACACCTGCAGCAATTAGAAAGACCCCAAAAGTATCTCACCAAGAGGATCAAGGGTCTCAAACAGATGCCATATGCTGCTCGGTTAAAAAAACTCCAGCTCTACTCATTTGCATACCTCCTACTTCGAGGCGATCTATGCCTGACATACAAAGCTATGTCAAATCCAGAATTAATGGACATGCTCCACCTCAGTAAATCTAAATCCCTTAGAGCCACACGCCGAGGGACTTGAACCTCAGCACAGAAATAAAAAGAACTTGCTGGAGGGACAGGTTCATAACCCAGAGGCTCCCTTCGCTCTGGAATAGAATTCCAGTTCATGTGAGGCAGAGCACCTCACTGAATCTCTTCAAGAAGAATCTCGATAGGTGGATGGGGGATCGTAGGTTTGTCCCAGGGATTACTCCCGTGTCACTATTAGACAGAGGCACAGTAAACTAAACCTTAAAAAGGGCACAGTATACTCAAATCAAGGGGTGGCGTGAGCCATACAGAATCGGGCTAGGCTTATAATTGCCCCAGGGCAGATAGCCTAGTATGAACCTATGAACCTATAATATGTGGATTTTGCTACATTTGCAGCACTGTCTGTGCTTCTTACACCATAGTGTGCAGATGCCTATGGATCCCCTTAACATAGGCACACATGCTTAGACAGTTTCCTTCAGGTGTGTGGTCTGTATCACTTGACCTCATCATATATTATATCTTCTTGTCACCTGCAAAATACCATGGCAAAATACTTCAAAGGTCAATCACAAAGCCTCCCATGGTGCGCCCCCTCTCAGCACTCAGATGATGAGCAGCCCCCATACAACATCAGCAAAACAACAGGAAAGTTGTTCACACATTCAGCTCACATGTCACTGTCCCCGTAGACCTACCATAGCAGCAACTCTGTCTGTCTTATTTGAATTTCAGTCTTTGGTCTCCATTACATTTATTTTGTTCTGTAGCAAATTTCTTTAGCACAATGAGTACTGCAATGGTTGTTGCTACTTTTACCATGGAAATTTGGGGGTCATAGCATGGCAGCTAAATTAATAAGGCAATTAAGGTTAACTGTCTGTGAATCATTCTTTTTATGCAATGTATACTGACGAAAGTTGTGCAATGAGGCTCATGCTTGACTGCAAACATGCATGAATGACAATGAAGTGCATTGCTCATGCTTGGGTAGATCACAATCCCTGCAGGACATGGGTGTATTAAGCAGTCTTGCAGCCCCTAGAGGCACTAAAGTGCAATAAATAGGAGGGATATGGTTTGTATTGGCTACACACAATAAGGCTACCATGTCTTTGACATCCCCAATACCATTATGGCAAGCCATTAATCTATTCACCACTATATGGTAACATATTGCACTAACATGCTGCTTTGCTGTCAATTAACATATATCATGTGACGTCAGCAACATGTCTAAATACAAATCTGCTGACATTTTCTAAAGACTATAATCTGTGAAGTGGCCATGATTTCTGAGGGTGCTGATTGTGAAACAGACTGATCTTTCTTTATTTCTTGCATAGAGACCACTGGGAGCACCTATGGGAATGTTGGTAACAATGTGAAAACAGCTTTAATGCAGATTTGAAAATAAGTATGGCAGTTCATTCAATTAATCAGCAAAACATCCCTAATTTTGCCTCATATTTCTGCCCTACCCATCAGAAAATATTTCAGTTTCTGGTAAATCACTGGTCACAGACAGTCAATAATGCCAGGCATTACAATTTCATATCTCTTATTATTCTGAAAATACATGTTGAAACATTACCAATTGTTCTAGTAACCTTTCAAGTGAATGAGTGTAATACCTCAATGTCACTGATTTTGTGCCTTTATCTCCCCATCATTTTGCTTTGTATTTAATTATTTAGCAAAGAAGGTGAAAACTATTTTCGATCAACAGTGAGACAGGCTGGGCAGCAATAAAAATTAACTCATAGCAAGTTTGCAATATGTGTGAGATACAGCAGCAGCAGCAAAAATAAAGTCAAAGTAGTTGTTTGCAGAAAGAGAAGACCAACCATGAATATTACAAACAATGTATCAGGCAAACAATAACAATTATTATATCCCCAAAGGAAAAAAGGCAAGCAAAGCACATTTCTAATTTGTGCACGTTTTTCCTGCACTGTTACATTTCTCTCCTTTCACAGCTCCAGGAAGATAGACTGCTAATCAATGCTTTAAAGTAATTTGCTGTAAAAAAAAAAATTATATATATATATATATATATATATATATATATATATATATATATATCTACTATGGTTGACTATTACTGGACTCAAAAATCAGCCAGCTTTCAATACAAATATTATGTCTTCTGTTCCATTTTTCTTCTTTCCTGCAATTTAATTTAGGCAAGAGGCAGGCCCATTGCCAGTACACTACTACCTGGCTTTCTAAACCTAGATTCCAAGTAACATGGTTTTGGTATTTAACTACTGGATCTCATTTATGTTCAGTACCAAAACAGATCTTTTATTAGTCTGTTTTAACTGTGATGACTCCAGGACATCTCTCTTTCATTGGCTCTATAACTTAGCCAATGAGGGAGTGAAAATTAGAGCTGCTTAAGGTCAAATTGGTAGTGGAATGAGCACACTTTTCAAAGCTGAAATCAGAGTGCTCCTCCAAATGAGCTCTTGAGAGGTATGGCATATATATATATATATATATATATATATATATATATATATATATATATATATATATATGGATCTACCTGACTACGTCGAAACTTCAAAACAGCGAAAACGACTTCACCGACGCCAGAAGATCAACAAGGCAGAAGACCGACGCTGAGAACACTGAGATGGGGAAAGGATGTGTAAGTATGCGGTAGTGAGGGACGTTAGGGTGCAGTAAGGTAAGTGTCGCGATGTTGGCGGTCTGTAGGGATAGGGGTGGGATAAGTGAGTTTGGGTTAGGGTTAGGTAAGGGTGCAGTAGTGATAGTTTTGGGTTAAGGGTTAAGTGAGTTAGGGTTAGGGCGGTTAGGTGAGTGTGTGATAGTGACGGACCTTAGGGTAAGGGTTTGGGTTAGGGTTGTAGATAGTTGTGTATGTATGGGTTACTGTTGGTTTGTAAGGATTTTGGTGTGCTTGTGTTGTGTGTGTGGGTTTTGGATAGGGGATTTGTTTTGTTTGTTGTTATGATGTGTATGTATGAGGTGTCGTGTTTGTGAACTGTCGATTATGTGGTGTCGGTGAAGTCGTTTTCGCTGTTTTCAAGATTCGATGTAGTCAGGTAGATCCATATATATATATATATATATATATGTATATATATATATATATATATATATATATATATATATATATATATATATATATAAATGTATATATATATATATATATATATATATATATATATATATATATATATATATATATATATGTATATATATATATATATATATATATATATATATATATATGTGTATATATATATATATATATATATATATATATATATATATATATATATATATATATATATGTATATATATATATATATATATATATATATATATATATATATCACATGCCTCTAAATATAGCCACATGTATATAATGATCACAGTAATGAATTCCAGCTTGTTGCTCCTAAGTTTTGCACTGACCATAGACATGCTATTATTTCCTTCTGTAAATATATCTGAGATTGTATTATGAGAAATGTAAGAAATAATACTCTGTGGTTTAATTGTGGGAAAGTAATGACTGCACTATCCCAAGCCCCTAACAGAAGTTATAGTTACCGTCTATGCACACCTTTGAGTTTTGTGAGGAAAGTTAAATAAATAATAACCACACTGTCCATACACCCCACACAAGCTATAGTAACCTTCTGATCACACCTGTGTGATTTGATTGCAAGGAAAATTAAAAGAATAATGATTGCACTTCCACCACTCCCTCCTATGTGAGCTTCAAGGCAGAGGCTGCTACTAAGCCTGTGTCAAAATCCCATGATACAGCATGAGGAATGGAGGTCATCAGGCCTCTCCAGATATTCTGAGCATTCTGTCATGCATTGTATGACAGAATACTCTATCTGTCATGCATTGTATGCCTTATTTTTGGAAGTCACTGACTTATAGATTCATAGGAGGATAATAGACTACAGCCCTAGAGCCCTTACAAGCTTTGCCATATTATCTCAAGTTGTCCTAGTTGTCCGTGGTTAGGTGAGTGAAGTTTGCAGAGGTAAGGATCTATGTTAGTTAATACTGACTTTTTCTGCCCAGGAGGGACATGGGTGCCACCCAAAAAGTTAATCTGCAGTCACCCATTCGTTGATATAGGCTGCGTTTGAAGAGGGTCATGGAGGGGCTCTATTTCACATGAATTGGAAGCTTGTTCCAGAGAAGTGGCAGTCTCTGGGAGATGTATCTATCTCTCCATCATAACCTGTTTATGTCAAAGGTTAGGTTAAGATCCATGCAGTGAGTGACCCTCCTGCAGTTTCATTTACAAATGTGTAACATTTTCATCAGGACTGGGTCAGAGACTGCCCTGTAAGCCAGGCAGAGGTCACCTCTTAGCAACTTGAAAGAAACAAAATACAGTGACAGAATTTTCCATCTTTCTGCATAAGACTTATTTTTTGTACCCTGTTATTTATTGGTGAGAAACCTCTATGGTTTCTCCAATTCTTGCATGTGTCTGGTGAGGTACATGCAAAAGGAAACATTCTATTCAATTACTGGTCTGATGAGGGTCGAGTATAATGAAATTATAACATCCTTAGATCTATTTGCAATGCCTTTATTTATAAGATGTGCCACACAAGGATTTCCTTACTGTGGATACGTAGCAGTCAAAGTTCAGACTGCTGTCAACCTGAGTACCCAGATCACATACCACTGGGTCTACATTTGGGTGGGTGCTGTCTATAATGTAATTAGCAGGGATGTCAGCTTTTCCAAAGGGAATAATAATACTTTTTTGCATTTAGCTGTAATCTCTGGCTTAGGTACCAATCATTGCCTATGTTAACCCTGTCTGCAGTATATTAACATTGTTGGGGGACTCAATTGTTCACAATTGGCAATCATCAGTGAAGCTGGTCAGCAATAGGCTGTCCAAGTTTGCCTGGACATCTGAGAAATAAATTCTGAACAGTAAGGGGCCCAGCACAGAACCCTGTGGTATGCCACTGGTGACTGGTCTTTTGCTAGAGGAGAAGTCACCCATTTTGACAGTATGTATCCTATTGGTGAGCCAGTTGGCTGCCCATCTGGTAATGTAGGGGTTAATTCCCAATTGGGAGAGTTTCTGTATAACACCTGAGTGGGGGGAAGTATATGTGGTATGCACTGTCTTTCCCTCATCCAGGCCCTTGGTGACTTTCTCAAAGAAGTCAGCCATGTTTAACAGGCATGATATACCCTTAATGAATCCAAACTGGGTTGGGTCCAGTGTTTGGAGATTACCTATGTCCCCTTGTTAATAAGGTCCATAATGATTCTTTTGATGACCTTGAAGATGAGACTAGTCAGTCTTATAAGCCTATAATTCCCAAGGTCAGTTGATGGTCCCCCTTTATGCAGAGGGATTACTGCTGCTGTCCTCCATTCTGCTGGAACATAGCCAGTTTGCAGGCTGTGTTTAAACAGGGATCCAAATGGGTCTGCTAGGTCATGTTTTAAGTTGTTTAAAAGACATCCTGGGATGTTGCCGGATTTCATTAATGCCATGTTTTTGGACTTGGAGAATGATGAGATGAGCTGCTGTCTTGAGATTATAGGCTGAGTACACTTTGGGGGATGACTGGAGGGGTGAAATTTGCTCCAAATCTGTCAGCTAGCAAGTTGGCTATTACCTGCAGTTAAATATGGGTGTTGCCATCCACAACCAGTTCAGCTCATAACTGGGTATTCCCTTTTAAATTTCAGACAAAAAGAATGCCTTGAGATCATCCTTAGCTAGGGAGGTTTTTTTGCTTCATAATTAGCTTTGGAGGACATGACTAAGATCTCTAATTTGTTTTTTTTAAGCTAGAGAGGGATATATATTCCTCTTCTGTGCCAGTTCCCTCTTGTTCTTTGACATTGGCTTCTTTCTGCTGTTGTATACCCTGTTTATACTAAGGGTCAACCGGGGTGGCTTGTTTTTTCAGCAAGACCTGGTTTTAATCCAGTCATGTACAGCAGATCCTATACAACTACTTAAGTGGATATACAGGGCATTGGTGTATACCTCTGCATAGCAGTCTGTGTTATCTGCACTTGAAGGGGCTTTGAAACTTCATATACCATCAAGTAGTAGGAAACAATTTGTCTTTGAAAAGTTCTTAAGTATTTTTGAGCTTGATTGGGGTATCTGGTCTTATAATTACATTGAACGAGACTGGTTTGTGGATTAATCTAACCAGGGAGGACATCTCACAGGTGGGGGGGGTGATATGCTCTCCCATGTTAGTGAATACTATGCCTAGGGCATTTGAGCCTCTTGTGGGTGTGCTGACTAGCTGTTCCAGAGCATTTGCAATGACAAAGTAGAAGAACCTCTGAGCCAGCATGTTTGTGGTCATGTATGCTTCCAAGTCAATGGTAGGATAACTAAAATTGCCCATAAATAATGTGTTGGGCTGTATGGCAAGTGACTCCAGTAAGTCCAGATATGGGGTATGCTTTTCCTATTTCATGGTGGGGGACCTATAGCTACCTAAGATGTGGTAGGGACCTTTGCCTATAGTTAATTGAACACAGAGTAGCTCAAGAGAGTCATAGTGTTTGACCAGTCTCAAGGTGTACTTATCATTAATGAAGATAGATACACCACCTCCTTTGTTTTTTTTTCATGCTCAGTTTGTGGTCTGAATGAATGGAAGGCATTGTAGCCCTACATTGCTGGGGTGCCTTCCATGCCTTCAAACCATGTCTCAGTGACTGCACAGATGTCAGTATCTTCTAAAGTGAGGAGTGCTTCTAGGGAGTACAGTTTCTTGCTTAGACTCCTAGCATTAAGCAGCAGTACCTTGAGTTTAACTAGGGAGGGTTTTGTTATGTTGGGAGGTTGGTTGTTCTGACACTGCCTAAAGAAGGCACAATTGGGGTGGCTAATGCCATTGCCAGTATCCAAAAGCTGAGAGGAGACAGGTGTAGACCATTTCTGGGAAAGCAGCATGTTCTTTTGACCATGCCTTCCCAGACTGGTAGATAGTAGATCCCCATTGGACTGACACCAGAAGCTAAGCCAATTTTTAAAGTCAATCATTTTTTGTTTAGATTGTGGCATCATCTTTGGAGAAGGTAGAATGCTGTTTAAGATTAGGATTATACCTGCCTGTGACACATAATCTGAGAGATCAGTCATGTCTCTCTTCATATAGTCCAGTGAGATATGTCTCAAGTCATTTACCCCCACATGGACTATGACGTCTGCTTGACTTACAAAGCCATGTCTGACCCAGCTCTGTTAGAAATGTTACATCTAAAGAAATCTCAATCCCTCCACACCACACACTCCAGAGACCATAACCTCATTACCACAATCAACAGAACATGCTGGAGGGACAGGTTCATAACACAGAGACTGCCCATGCTATGGAATAGATTTTCCATACATGTCAAGCAAAGCACCTCATTGGCCCTCTTCAAGAGAAATCTTGATGAGTGGATGGGAAATAGAAAATTCACCCCGGGGATCACTCTGTCGAGTAGAGCCACTGGGAACTAAGGTTGAGTGGCACGATGCCAGGGTAATCCTATGGGTTATGCTTGTAAAGGCTCCAGGGCCATTAGCCTAGTACACACCTATGAACCTCTGTAGTCATACCAGTACTTGTGGTTGAGTGATTTGAGTGCTTGAGTGACTTGATGGATCCTGGCACCCAACAGGCAGCTAACTGTAACCCACTCCTTATCCAGCCTGGTTAGGGGAACATCCATGTGTCTCACAATGGAGTCACTTATGACCAATACATTAGGTTTTGTGGTGTTATGCCTTGTGGACTAATTTGTTGAAATACTGGTGTCTGTGTTATTATGTGTTGAGGTTGTTTTTTGCATTATGTATATAAGGGGTTTCCATTTGGGAGGCTTCTGATATTTTGGTAAGTTAATAGTGAGTACCTCCGCATATGTGGGTTTATGTGTCATGTCCTTATTTAGTGTGGGAAGTGTGTGTGTACTGGCAACCTGTTTGGCATTTCATTTGTCCTTATGTGAGAGTTTTAACTCCAGTTTCATAGTGCAATCACATAAAGTATTTGTTTCAGGAGCAAGTGGTTATCAGTATACTTGAGACAATTGCTATATTGCCTCAGGATACCCATGCCTATCAGGCTGTTGAGAGAGATGATGGGAAACTGCCCATCCATTATAGCATGTTCTTACTGTTTGTTTTACTAGAGAAGGGAATGGGTTAATTTCACAGGACTGTTCTGGTAGCACTGAGATTACAAAAGAGACTTATACTTTGTGTAGGCTAAGGTTGATCAATAAGACAACACTGCTCAGTGCATAACTCAGTTGCTCCTAGAGCAGCAGAAAAGCTTGGAAGGGTTTCACCAACTGTTTAGGGAAAAACTGAGCTTTTAGGCTTTTGAATCTACACAGGGCACTGTTAACTGTCACTGCACAAACAGCAGCACTGTGCAAATGCAAGGCTTAAATATGAGTGAAGACAGAAACAATTTTTTAAGCTGTCTACCAATCAGGAAAGCACACAGTAAGCATTCATCCAGCAGTCCCCAACTCAAACAGGTTAGATCAGTACATGTCTGCCACAAGGGTGCAGAAAAACATCTTCTTAATGTAGAACTGCTGGTTTGGAGCCCAAGTGTAACAAGATCACACAAACTACCTACAATAGTCCTACAACTAATATATACAATGTAATACAATGCAATTAACTACTTAAAGCAGCAGCAGACAGTACAGTTTTTTGAAACTGCTAAAGTACAGTCACAGTGTGTAAGAGATGTGCAAAAATACTTAGAGCCCTTTTGTGTGTTTCCCATCTCAGATAGGCCAGGTTAAAGCACAGTCAAAGAGTGTTTGGAGTGAAATGCTACCACAAACAAACTTAAAGATGCAGATACAGCAGTGTACTTTAAACAACTTATAAAAGTGTGATTATTCAATAAAAGTACTTTCTTTTGCATGAATGAGCCAAGAGACAATTGTACCAGAATTTATAAAAGCAATAAAATAAGATAAACTGATTAAAAAACCATCAGCCAAAAACACTACATGCAGAAATCTCCAGTGTTTCCCCAACCTAAACAAACCAAGTGCACTAGATGGAAAATCCACTGACCTCTTGATGTAAAAACAAGTGCTTGCTAGAGTGTAAAAATACGCTACTTTATCCAACAGCTAGATAGATAATGAACTCAGAGCAAGTAAATTAGCAGAACAGACAATGAGAGGCAAAATGCACTTTTTCAATATAAGCACAAGGAAAGGCAAATAAATAATTCAAGATATCAACAACAGTGTAGAAAGGAAGGAGCTTATTAAGCTCAATTTACAGTGGGGTGGGCAGGTTAAAATCACTAGGTTTAAAAAGCAGATCAACAGAGGTGAGGGAATATATCTCTCACATAGAACAAAAACACCAGGTCAAACAGAAAACAAAATGGAGCAGGTAAAACAGAAAGCACCTCTGTCACTCACAGACAAAAATATAAGTATACTTTCCTCACCCAGCGGTGAATCACCAGCAGTGTTTTAGTTTATGTAGGCTTGAAATCTTTTCAGGAAAAAGACAAAGACCCAGAAATTCACTGTGTGTTTACATATTGCTCAAGAAACAATTTAACCAATGAAAAAACATGTGAAATGTGCAGCCTAGATAATTTAAGTGCATATCTCTCACATAGAACAAGAACACCATCTCTTAAAACACAAAACAAAATGGAGCAGGTAAAACAGAAAGCAGCTCTATCACTCACAGACAAAAAATATAGGTTTACTTTCCTTACCCAGCAGGAAATCGCTTGCAGTGCTTTAGTTCATGAGGGCTGAAATTTTTTTTTTTTTTTTGTTAACAAGAAGCATCTTTATTAAATTATCACTTATGACATAGGCAATCATACATTTATATAAATGAAAACAATCCATACTGACACAGTTCCATTTGCAAGTATTTTACAACACAAACCACGTTGACACACTTTTAGTTGAAAACATTGTACATCACTTATAATTTACCTAATCATTCTCAGTCAGAATTACATAGATCATTCAAATTCTGCCTTCTCTTAAACGTCATTCTTCCCCTGTATGCTTTGTTCCCACAATTTACATTTTTCCTATGTAATTTGCTCCTACCCTTTTCTAAAGATCCCAGTTACAGTTGTTATCTCTGTTAACATATTCACTACTTCTAATGCAGATAGTTTAGACTTTTTTAGGAACTTCTCTGGAGTCTACTTGGGGTATAAAAATATCTATGGAAACATTTCCATGCAAACATCCTAAATCCTTTAGATTTTGTTGCATAGTTGGGAGATAAACATACACCCCCCCAATGTTTCTTTGTGAATTGCTTATCTAATCTCTCTTTCCAATCCTTTCTAATCTTCTCTGACTGACTCTTATAGTTATCGTGCAATATTTTGTATGCTACACTATTTATTCCTTTTTTAACAGCAGCTTCTGTTCTAGATTCTACTAACAACTCTAACAATGCTGGTCTTTTGTTCGGGATCCTCCTATTTCTTTTTCTTTGCGTATACTCTGATATCAATCCTTGATAGGGAAGGCAGTATCTAACCTGCAGTCCAAATAAATTCTTGGCATCTTCCCATTCCATTACCTTTCCATCTCTGGTTATTTGCTACCAATACCTTGGTTCCTTTGCCAGTTTTCTCCAAAAAAATCCAGCCCCATCTTGTCTGCTGTCTGTATCCCTAATTATAGTCATCCCTGTTGACAGAACCACCTTCCTCCATTCTCGTGTTGGCTTAGTTCCTAGAATACTTTCTGCTGCTTTATGAATATAATGTTATATATGACCATTGTTATTCTTCTTAAAGGTCTGCATCCAAAATCCCTGTCTCTCCTTGTTTCTTGAGCTTCCCCTCTGTTTCAACACCCATCATCATCATTTCTAATTTTAATTATAGGTTTCTGTTTGTGCTATGTATAAGGAGCCTTAACTATGTAGCTCTGAAATACCCCTTCAAATTGGGCAGTCTCAATCTGCCTTGTTCATAGGTTCATAGGTTTATAGGTGTGTGCACTAGGCTAATGGCTCTGGGGCCTTTACAAGCCTAGCCCATAGAAGTGCCCTGGCATTGTGCTACCTGTCATTAGTTCCCAGTGCCTCTATCAACTAGAGCCACTGAAGTGATCCCGGGAGTGAACTTTCTATTTCCCATCCACTCATCAAGATTTCTCTTGAAGAGGGCTAGTGAGGTGCACTGCTTGACATGTATGAGAAGTCTATTCCAGAGCATTGGCAGTCTCTGGGTTATGAACCTGTCCCTCCAGCATGTTCTGTTGATTGTGGTAATGAAGTCAAGGTCTCTGGAGCATGTGGTGCAGAGGGATTGGGATTTCTTTAGATGTAGCATTTCTAACAGAGCTGGGTCAGACATGGCTTTGTAAGTCAAGCAGAGATCGCTTCTCCATAGATGATATGAGACAGAGAATAGCTGGAGTTTTTTGAGTCTGTCCATGTAGGACATGTGTTTAAGGCCTAGGATCCTCTTCATGAGGTATTTTTGTGGCCTGTTCAGCTATTGCAGGTGACTAGTGAGGTACATGCCAAATGGGGCATTATACTCTATGATTGGTCTAATGAGGGAAGAGTAGAGAGAAATGACCTATTTCTTCCTGGATGCAAAACCCTTGGTAATGAGATGTGCCACATAGAAGGACTTTCTGACCACAGTGGCAGTGTGGTGGTCGAAGGAGAGGTTGCTGTTAACCTTTGTCCCCAGATCTCTTATAACGCCTTCAGTGTTCAGTGGGCTTCCATTGATGTGGTAATTAGTAGGAGCTGAGATTTTCTAAAATGGATGATGACTCATTTTTTGTCAATAAGCTTAAGGCCATAGTTTTCACACCAGTCATTGGTCTCAGTGAGGCCTTTCTGTAGGATGTCTGCATCACTTGGGGAGTTAATAATGGCTCATACCTTGCAGTCGTTTGTATATATGGTCAGCCAGAGTCTCTCCATGTTGGCCTGGACTTTTGAGAAGTAGGTGCCAAACAGGAGAGGACCCAGGACCAATCCCTGTGGGACTCCACTCGTGACTGGTCAGCAGTCTGACTTTGAGTCCACTACTTTCACACTGTGTGCTCTATCTGTGAGCCAATTTGCAACCCACCTAATGAAATAGGGGTTGATGCCTAGTTTGGTGAGTTTATCAATAATTCCTGAGAGAGGAATGGTATCAAAGGTCTTGGCCAGATCGAGGTAGGCTGTATGAACTGCCTTACCTTCATCCACTGCTCTGGTGACTGACTCAAAGAAGTCAACCAGGTTGAGCAGGCATGATCTACCTTTCACAAAACCAAATTGTGTGGGATCTAGAGTTTGGAGATTCCCTATAGCCTTGTTAATTAGGTCCATAATGATGCGCTCCACAGCCTTACATATCAGACTCATCAAGCTAATGCAGCGATAATTTCCAGGGTCTGTAGTCACTCCTCCTTTATGGAGAGGGATGACTGTACCAGTGTGCCATTCGGTAGGGACAAAGCCTGAGGTGAGACTGTGAGTGAACAGAGCACACAGATGTGTTGCCAGTTCACTTTGTAATTCATATAGAACACAACCAGGGATATGATCAGGTCCCATGGAAGCTGTATTCTTGGCCTTAGACAATGCAGCTTTAACCTGTGCTGCAGTAATGCAGGGTGCCTGGCATTCTTCCGATATTGAGATTGGTCCTTGGGGGAGGGGTAAAGTTGGCATTGAATCTGTTGGCCAGTATGTTGGGAATGTCTTTTGGCTCAGTATAGGAGGTACCATTGCGCAGTAACTCAGATCTGGGTATTGCCATGGAGATTCTTGATATAACTAAACAAGGCTTTGTGGTTGTTTTTAGTGTCTGCTGCAATTCTGCCTTTGGCTTTGGAGGCTTTGATAAGGGATCTCAACTTTTTGTTGAGGCTAATCAAGGAATTTTTCCAGTCTTGGGACTTCACCTTTTTCTGCAATGGTTTCTTCCTTCTGTTGTAGAGTTTATTAATGGCAGGGGACCACCAGACTGGCTTCCTTTTTTTGGAGGAGAGCATCTTGGTTCTGTTGGGTATGGCTAGTTCCATGCATTTATGTACGTGTTCATACAGTGCATTGGTGTATGATTCAGCAGTCATGCATGTATTTTCAATTGGCATGGGTGCCGTGAAGTTAGCCACCTCTGTTTTTAGGAGGCCTTTTTCATGGTGGATACCTTTGCAAGTGGTGTGGGTGAGATGTGGATTTCCATGGTGATCAGTTTGTGGTCAGATCTAACCAGGGAGGAATTGACTATTGGTGTAGGCAATGGTTGCCCATGTTAGTAATAACCAGGTCAAGGATGTTGCTTCCTCTAGTGGGAGTAAGAATGAGCTGGTCTGGGGCATTGGAATTGATGAATTCCAGGAAGCGTTGGGCCAGTGATTTGGTGCTTGAGTAGCTTTCCCAGTTGATGGGGTAGTTGAAGTCTCCTAGTATGAGAGTGTTGGGTTGGACCTTGATAGATTCCAGGGTGCTTAGGAACATGCAGTGAGAGTCTGGGGATATGGTTGGGGACCTATAGCAGGCTATGACCTGGATCACAGTATTACCCAATATTAGTTGTACCTGAAGTATCTCAGATGCATTATGCTGGGCTACTAGTCTGGAGGTGTGCATATCCTTTATGAATATGGAGACACCACCACCTTTGGTGCTTCAGTCCATGTTTCGGGGCCAAAAGGCATGGAATGAGTTATAGCCTGGTAGCGCAAGGGTGCTTTCTGCCACTTTAAACCAGGTCTCCATTACAGCACAAATGTTGATGTTCTCAATTTTGATGAGTGCTTTGAGCGAGTGCATCTTGAGATTTAAACTTCTAGTGTTGAACAGCGTGAACCTCAGATTGCATTTATTTATAGCTGTTACAGTGGTAATTTGGTCTTTGGAACTCCACCTAAAAAAGGTACTATAGGGGTGGCAAGAGCCTTAGCCAGTACCCAGAAACCCAGGGGTGACAGATGCAGGCCATCTCTGGCAAAGCATCGAGGTATGTCAATCATGTTCTGTTGGAAGAATTAGCTTATCCCATTTGACTCTTGCTGTCTTTCCCTCCCAGATAAAATCATTCAGTTCTTTATTAGTTGCTATCCACAACTTCTCCTCTGGTTGATAAAAATATGCCCAGCCTGTGTATAAGTCTAAAGGGACTACAAACATTTTACATCTTACTATCCATATCCAGATAACAGAGCTTGCAATTTCTCAGTTTTTGTTATCTTTTGTTTAGTCTCTTCCCACATATCCTTAGCTGCCACACCAGAATCATTTTTAATCCATTCTCCTAAATACTTCATTTTACCATGTTCCCATAAATATGGATATTGCTGAACCAATTTGTGTGTGGGTACATAATTTAGTACTATTGCCTTTGTTTTAGCTTCATTAATTTTGTATCCTGAAAAGATTTGAAACTGTCACAAAATTTTCCACAGCACTGTGATGTCTGGTTTTATCAGGTATAACACAATATTATCTGCAATTAGAGCCAGCTTTTCTTGACTACCATACCAATTATATCCTTGAATTTCTGAGCCCATTATTTTCTTTGCCAGTGGTTCTAAATATAATGCAAATAACAAAGGGAATGAGGACACCCCTGCTCAAGCAGAAATTATCAGAGAGGCACCTACCCACTTTAATCTTCACCTCTGATCCCTCGTATATCCTCCTAATCAACCTTATAATTTTATCAGGGAATGCAAATGCTTCCACTGCCCTGCTCATAAAGTCCCAACTTAATCTGTCAAACACTTTCTCTGCATCAAGACCCACCAACAACAGTGGCATTTTCTTACATTCTGCTTCCTTCTGATCATCAATGTTCTGTTAATGTTGTCAGATGTATGCCTCCTCCACAAAACTACATTGATCTGTATCTATCAATTTTGACTTCACTTTTGCCATTCTTTTAGCCATTATAGACATAAACACTTTATAATCATGGTTTATCATTGAAATAGACCTGTATGAAGTTGGATCTGGTGGATCTTTACCCCCTTTTGGAATTACAGTTACCACCGCTTTCTTCCAGGACACTGGTACTTCTCCTCTTAACATACTTTTAAACAAAACCTTCTATATCTTTATCAGTTTTCCCCTCCTAGCTTCCAAACTTCCACAGGGATACTATCTATTTCTGAAGACTTTCCTATTTATTCGTTATACATCACCATTTTTATTTCATCTCCCCCTATCCTAACTGTTAGTAATTGAGCCTCATCTACCTCAAATCTTGGCATATTTAATTCTTCCATAAATATTTCCATTTTACCTTTTCTTGATTTCCATATTTCTCTGCTTTATACAGACTTTCATAGAATTTCTGAAATATTTCTAATACTTCAGGATCTCTTGTTATCTTCCTTGTTATATGCTCCCTAAGCTTGGCAACAGCCCCTTCTACTTTCTGTTGCCTAAGTTGCTGTGCTAAAAGTTTTTGTGCTCTAGAGTTATTATTAAAAAAACAGTTGCTTAACAGCAATCTTTCTAAACTCATGCATATTATTGAGGTAATCGATTACTTTGTGTTTACCATTCAGCAGTTGCTCAACTTCTTGCTCTGTGGGATTCCCACCATTTTGCAATATTTTAACATTTGTCAGTCCCTGTAAATAATTCTTGTTACTTGTTAACCATATCTCCCTTTCTTTTATTTCCACCCTCTTTTTAAACTCCACTTTAATTTTATCCTACTCCCTAGCTATATTTTCAGAAGAAATTACTATCTTCTATAATAGCTCCTGAATAATTTCCAGTACCCATTCCTTAAATTCCTCTCTTTTCAACATATAGGTGGGAAAGCTCCAGTGTCTCATTTTTATTTCTTTACTCTGTGTTTTTATTTAAGTTATTATTGGTGCATGATCTGAAATTGTGTGGGTATCAAGACCTTCAATTAAATGCACATGTTCCTGTGAAATGTAAATTCTGTCTAGCCTAAGCCAGTTTTTGTATTTTGGGTAATAATATGTAAATTCATTCAGAACTCCTAGTACTGAATTCAAATCTTCCATGCCAAACATTTTCATAAACTTCTTCAAAACCCTTCCCTCAGTTGTTATATTTTCCATTTGGCCCACCAGTCACATATTTACTGTTGCAAATCAAATTCCAGTCTGCACCTATAAGTAATATTTCTTGCTGAAAGCTGATTATTTCTCCAAGAATTTTCTTAAGCTCCATTATAGCAGTTTAGGTGGAACCTATCTTGACCTCGCCAAAACTTTCGACACCATCCCCCATTCTGGAATTATAGCTAAACTCACTAAACTAGGTATAAATCCCTACGTAACAAGATGGGTTGCCAACTGGCTCACTGATAGAACCCACACTGTAAAAGTTGCAGACTCCAAAGCTGACTTCAAACCAGTGACAAGTGGAGTACCACAGGGTTCAGTCCTGGGACCTCCCCTGTTTGGTATCTACTTCTCTGAAGTACAGGCTAACACAGACGGCCTCTGGCTAATGAAGTTCCAGATAACTGCAAACTAGGAGCCATAATCAAGTCCCCAAATGATGTGGACATCCTACAGAAGGGCCTTACTGAGAAAGATGCCTGGTGTCAGAACCATTGCCTCAATCTCAATGCCAAAAAGTGCATTGTCATCCCCTTTGGTAAAAACTCTGTACCCATGAACTACCACATAGGCAGCAGTCTACTTAACACTGTATGTGTGATAAGAGACCTTGGGACCCAGGTGGATAGTAGTCTCTCCTTTGATAATCACATCACCACAGTAGTCAGGAAGTCCTTCTATGTGGCACACCTCATCACAAAAGGATTCTCATCCAGGGAGAAAGAGGTCATTGTTCCCCTCTACTCAACACTCATTAGACTTATTATAGAGTACAACGCCCCTTTTGGAATGTACCTCACAAGACATCTGCAGCCGCTGGAAAGGCCACAGAAGTACCTTACAAAGAGGATTACTGGCCTCAAACAGATGCCCTGCACTGACCGTTTCAAAAAACTCCAGCTTTACTCCGTAGCATATAAGCTACTCCGAGGTGATCTCTGCCTAACATATAAATCTATTTCAAACCCAGAGCTGTTGGACATGCTACACCTAAAGAAATTCCAATCCCTCTGAGCTACATGCCCTAGGGACCTAAACCTTGTCACAACAATAAACAGGACATGCTGGAGAGATAGATTCCTTTCCCTGAGACTTCCCATACTCTGGAACAAGCTACCCATCTGTGTCAAGCAAAGTTTCTCATTAGCACTCTTCAAGAAAAATCTTGATGAGTGGATGGGAAATAGGAAATACACCCCGGGGATCACTTCTGTGGCTCTGCTCGACAGTGGCACAAGAAAATAACTTTCTTGGGTGGCGTAAGCCAGGGAACCTTGTTGGATAGGCTTACTTATGCCCTTGGGCCGGTAGCCTAGTACCTACCTATGAATCTATGAATATAAATATATGCCAGTGCAATCCTCCTCTTTGCCAGTAGTCCCTTAGTACTGAAAATCTACCATTAGTATCTTTTTTATCCCCTTCGATCACTGTTGGATGTTGGTTTGCAATTAATATAAGTACTCATCTTTTCCTTTCCCCCTAGTATTCCACTGAATAACCATCCTGAAAACCTTTCTTTATGAAATTCACATTTTCATTCCTTTCCAAGTGCATCTCCTGTAGCATAGCTATTTGCACTCTACATTCTTTAATGTAGTTCGCTACTCTTTCTTTTTTATATTTATCTGTGAGACCATTCACATTTAAAGACATTACAGAAAGTGGCACTGTCTTAAAAATATTATTCCCACCTTTTATGTGTAACAGTTTTTTTGTTAAATGTCTAGTTCCAGATTTTGTTTTACATGCATGCACTGTTTGGCAGGTTGATCTTTTATACAACTGTTTCTTGTCATATCCATTTGAGCTTATGTCACATCTTACAAAACTTTTTGTTTTATTGAAAGCCCTGAAACAAAAAAAACAAACATACCCTAATACCTCCTAAAACCTGTAAACTTGATAATCACACACAAAATGATGTACTTCTTCAAATATTGAAGTTTTAACCTCCTAATAGGAGCAAATGTTCCAAACTGACAGCCATATTCATAGATTTAAGGTAACCTAAAAGAAATGTTATCAATGACAGACACATGGTACAGCCTAAGTGCTGTCTGGCTTTGTCTTATCTTTATAGCTCTCCCAACTGGGAAACACTTGAATGCTTTCAGAGAACATTATCTCCTAGCCATTTCTCTTAATAACTCTGCCAAGGATGGTCCCAAGCCCGTCTGAAAAAGGAGGAGGGTTGGGCTTAGGGTTAGCAACCCCATCCCGTAAAAAACAAATTGCTACAAAAACACCAACTACAGGAAACACAGACAATCTTGTCTTGGAAGAGGAGAGTTCTTCAAATGGAAGATTTATGAAGTTTTGTGGCCAAAGCCAAAGCCGAAAGGATGCCACAAAGCAGAGTACCCTTCTCTCTACCAGGAAAATAAACATTGGCACATGGAATGTCAGGACCATGTATGAGCTAAGCAAGGCAGCCCAAGTGGCAGCAGAAATGAGAAATAACAACTTGAGTTTGTTGGGAATCAGCGAGACAAGGTGGATAGGGGCTGGTCAGTGTCGATTATCTACAGGAGAGTTGTTGCTTTATTCTGGACATGAGGACAGTGAAGCACTTCACTCTCAAGGGGTTGGTCTTATGTTGGCTAAACAGGCCCAGAGACCCTTGATTGGATGGGAAGCACATGGCCCCAGGATCATCACAGCTTCATTCCATAAAGAAGAAGAAAATTGTAATGAATGTGGTCCAGTGCTATGCACCAACTAATGACAGTGAAGAGGAAGATAAAGATCAGTTTTATGAAAGACTGCAGCAGATCCTCGAGACCTACCCAGACAAAGACCTTACTATCCTTATGGGTGATATAAATGCCAAGGTCGGATCCAGTAACATAGGATATGAGCAAATCATGGGTACACATGCTCTGGGAACAATCAACGAGAATGGTGAAAGGTTTGTTGATTTATGTGCTCTCAACAATTTGGTCATTGGAGGCAGCATTTTTCCCCACAAACGGATACATAAAATACATGGGTCTCCCCTGACTATACAACAGAAAACCAGATAGATCATATATGCATCTGTAGAAAGTTTAGAAGAACATTACAAGATGTCAGAGTGAAAAGAGGGCAGATGAGCATCTGACCATCACTTGCTGGTGGCTAGACTGAAGCTAAAGCTAAAAAGAACCCAGGTTCAAGAGTCATCTAGGAGAATCAAATACAATGTTCATCTATTGAAAGATTCTCAGACAAAAGAACAGTTCAACATTGCACTGAAGAACAAATTTGAAGTGCTACAAGAACTGGTTGAGGAGGGTGGAGTAAACAGCTCATGGCAGAATGTGAAAAAGGCTGTAGACTTAGCTTGTCAAGAGACACTGGGACCTAAAAAGTATCATCAGAAAGAGTGGATCACTGCAGAAACACTGGTAAAGATAGAAGACAGAAGAGAGAAAGAAAAAATAAATAACAGTAAAACCAGAGCTTCAAAGAGTAAGGCCCAAGAAGAATATGCAGATGCCCACAGAGAGGTCAAAAGATGCATTAAAATAGATAAGAACAGTTATGTGGAACAGTTGGCAGTTGAGGCAGAACTGGCAGCTTACAGTGGTAACACAAAAATGTTGTATGATATCATAGCGACTTTCAGGAAAGTACAGTAAGCCAGAGAGACCTGTTAAAGATAAGCAAGGGAAAACCATCAATAGTATAGAACATCAACTGAAAAGGTGGGTGGAACACTTTGAAGAACTTCTAAACACCTCTAAACCCTCCAATTATTGAGCCAGCCAATGAAGATCTATCAATCAATTGTGAAAAGCCGAGCAAGGAGGAGATCAGGAAAGCCATCATCCAAATGAAAAATGGGAAAGTGGCAGGACCAGATAACATCTCGGCAGAGGCCCTTAAAGCAGACCTGAATACATCAGTGGAGATGTTGTATCCACTCTTTGAAAGAATCTGGGCAGAGGAAACTGTTCCTTCAGAATGGAAAGAGCCATCTCATTAAGCTTCCCAAGAAAGGGGACCTTAGCAAATGCGACAACTATAGAGGCATCAATCTTCTATCAGTTCCAGGAAAAGTTTTCAACCGTATCCTTTTGGAAAGGATAAAGGACATCACTGACAAAAAGCTGAGAGAAGAGCAGGCAGGCTTCCGCAAAAATAGATCGTGTACTGATCAAATTGCAACGCTCAGAATAATTGTGGAACAGTCAGTTGAATTGAACTCACCATTGTATATCAACTTTGTTGACTTTGAAAAGGCATTTGATAGCGTGGACAGAGAGACACTGTGGAGCCTTCTGAAGCACTATGGTATACCAACGAAAATAGTAAATTTGATAAAGAACTCATACAATGGTCTATCATGCAGGGTTATACATGGAGGGCAGCTCTCTGTTCAAGTAAAACTGGGGTCAGGCAAGGATGCTTACTGTCACCATTCCTCTTCCTGTTAGTTATTGATTGGATTATGAAGAAATCTACTGCAGGACAGAAAAATGGGATTCAATGGACCCTATGGAATCAGCTGGAAGATCCGGACTATGCTGATGATCTCGCCCTCATCTCTCACAGCCAGCAGCAAATGCAAAACAAGAAATTTGGTGGCAGTTACAGCACTAGAGGTGGGTCTTAACATTAACAATCTGAAGACAAAGATCCTTAAATTAAACTCCACAAATACTAACCCTATCATTCTGCAAGGGAAGCCACTGGAGGAAGTGCAGTCCTTTACCTACCTTGGCAGCATAATTGACAAGCAGGGCGGATCAGAAGCTGATGTCAGGGCAAGGATAGGAAAAGCAAGAGCAGCCTTCATACAGTTAAATAGGGTCTGGAAAACAAGAGAACTATCATTGATCAACAAGATAAGGCTGTTTAACTCTAACGTGAAGTCAGTACTGCTGTATGGGGCAGAGACCTGGGGGTTAAACAAGACCACCACTAAAAAACTTCAGACATTTACAAATAGCTGTCTCAGGAAGATTTTACGGATTCAATGGCCAGACACTATTAGCAATGCCACCCTTTTGGAAAGGACCAACCAACATTCGATTGGGGAAGAAGTTAAGAGGAGGAGGTGGAGATGGATCGGGCATACTCTTCGCAAACCAGCAAACAATATTACAAGACAGGCTATGCTGGAGGAAGAGAGGAAGAGGCCGCCCACGAAACACCTGGAGGCGAGACTTTGAGGCAGATGCTAAGCTTAGAGGCTACACATGGAACCAAATAGAACAGTTGGCCCAGGACAAGATTCGGTGGAGAGCTGTAGTTGGTGGCCCATACCCTGTCAAGGGTGACGGGCATAAGTAAGTAAGTAAGTATTTCTCTTAATCAGATTGCCTCCTAAAGGCATGAGAACCAGATACAAAATTACTAAGCATACATGTTGTGACATCCGGCCAATACCTCACCAGACTGCCAACAATTAAATGATGTCCCTTAGGGTAAGTAACTAAGGAGCTTTAATCCTCACTATTGACTCCAGTATGAGACTGTCACTTAAACAGAAGTAATATTTCACAATTTTCCCCTAAAAGCACAAAAGAAACATGCTCTATTTTCCTGGGAGTGGACTATATACCTCTGCCCACCCAAATGTATTTTCTTATTACACACTTTAGTGCAAAGTGACCAAGTTTAAGAACTCTGATACACTCACACTCAAAGTAAATTTAAATCTCACACATACAAACATTTATGGGAAAGCCTGACACAGCTTTCCAGCTGTGTCTCAATCCCAACATAATACAGTAATGCTGACACCAATCAGAGGGTGTTCATACTCTTCTAAAGGGGTGCCCAGTTATGAAAATTAATTATCAAAATAAATGATAGCTATGACCAGAACATCCTGGCTTTCAAGGTGATCTGAGAAGTATCAAAGAGGTAGAAGCACTCCCTAATCTCTAAAGAAAAAACACTTTTTTTCAGACACAGTGTAAAGCAATGAAATACATTTAATAATACATAAAAATGATTACAAAATTGAAAATCAATCACTCAATAAACATTAGAATTCAATCACCAGAAATGTAAATCAAATTGCAGGATAGGAGTCCATTATTCAAGAAAATCTCTATCTTAGTAACTAAACTTTCCTCATCTAACTAAAGAAATACTGTCCTTGATCTACTCAAATATATATATAATAGTAAGGAAAAAGCAAGCTTACAGTTTCTTTGGTGAGTTCTCTTTTCTTGTCTACTGACTGCTCAGTACTCGACAAACTGTTCTGTACTTAACAAACTGTTGTCTCAAGTGTCTAATTTCAAAGTATAACAGTCGGCTGTTTAAACAAATATTTTTTGTCAATCAGCTGTTTAAACAATCTCCTAGCAACCAGAGACATTCCAATGACATTACTCACTGCTCAGCTGATTTTCCACAGTTTGTACTTTAGAATGTCCCTCTCAAACATGCACAGTTAAAACTGTATCAAAGCAGTGACAGATTCTTTAAACATTCTGTTTAAACAGGAAAACACTCAACATTTCAGAACTTATGTACATTTTCACAATTAGGCATGCTGACATACAATGCAATTTAATCTAAAAATATGTAGAAATCTCCTGCCAGACATGCTAACACAGATGACAGTGATTTTAGTTACTTCACATTTCTCCCCCTTATGACTCAAGCACAGTTTTCAAGTGACCCTTAAAAAATGACCCTTGAGAAAAATGGGTCTACCTGGGAATATTAACCCACTCCTCTCCTGGACAATCCATCCATATTGGCACTATTAATCACACTATGATGTTGTATCATCATAGCATATGCTTGCAATCATAGACTCCACCTCATAACCATCCTTCTTTGGCATTAGCACTACTGGGGAAGCCCAAGGACTGTTAGACTCTTGAATTACCCCCAGTTCTAGAATTTCCCTTATTTCTTCTTTCAGAGTCTGCTTCATTCTCTCAGCTACTCTATAAGGAACCTGCTTAATTGGTTTTTGGAGTCCTGTGTCCACATGGTGCTGCACCAAGTCAGTACACCCAGGTTTTCCTGTGAACATATCCCCAGATTCCTGCAATACCATTTTTATCTCCCAAACTTGATTAGGAGTTAACTGCGGTGATATGGCAATCTCTTCCACAGAGGTGGCAATCCTAGCCTCACCCAAAAGATTGGTTACCATATCCCTTTCAAATGCTTCCTGCCATCCATCATGAATGCTAAATACAAGGGCCTCCCTGTCATTATAAGGTTTCATCATATTCACATGGTACATTTTGTGCCCTTGTCTCCTACTTACCAGATTTACCATGTAGTTCACATCATTGATTTTCCTCACCACCTCAAAGGGTCCCTCCCAAACTGTTTGTAACTTGTTATATCTAAGAGGAATAAGTACCATCACCTTCTGTCCCTCAGCATATTCTTGAGCCTGAGTATTCCTGTCATCCCACATCTTTTGTTGTTGAGCCACTGATTGGTTCTCTTGAGCTAAACCCATGAACTCCTTAAGTCTTGTCCAAAAGTTGAGAGCATAAGCCATAACAGACTCTCTGTGAGATTTACTCTTACCTTCTGACTCATCTTGAATTAAATGTAAAGGCCCCCTCAACCTATGCCCATATAACAACTCAAAGGGTGAAAAACCTGTAGATTCCTGTGGTACTTCCCTGTACATAAATAACAGATGTGCAAATACTTGTCCCACTCCCTGTTGAACTGGTCTGCAAATGCTTGTAGCATAGCCTTCAATGTAGAGTTTAACCTCTCCACAAGACTTTTAGTTTGGGGATGGTAGGGGGTGGTCTTTAGATGTTTCAACCCACAGTGCTTCCACAGACAAGTCAGCAGGTCTGACACGAAGTTGGCACTTCGGTCAGTCAGTATTTCCTATGGAAAACTTACAGTCTGCTGAAGATTTCTATCAAAGCATTTGCCACCTTCTCTCCCTCAATAGATGACAGAGCCACTGCCTCAGGATCTCTGGTAGCCTAGTCTACTACCACCAAGATGTATTTCTTTCCTGTAGAACTTGGAGTATTCAGGAGTCCCACAATATACAAGGCCACTCTCTGAAATGGCTCTTTGATAACAGGCAAAGGCATTAACAGAGCCTTAGCCTTGTCCCCTGCTTTACCACATTTTTGGCACTGTTCACAAGACCTACAGTATCCTACCACATCCTTCACAATCCCAGGCCAATAAAAAGTTTGCGTAATATGTCTCTTAGTACTTCATATGCACATATGTCCTGAGAAAGGAGTGTCATGCTCTATGGCTAAAAGTGGCAGATAGTAAGCTCTAGGCACTACCATCTGCCTTATCACTTCACGTTCTAGCCCACCTCCAGGAGTCCATTCTCTGTACAACAAACCTTTATTCCAGTATACAGACTCCCCTCTTTCTTGAGCCTCAGGTGCCTCCTTATCCATCTCTCTCAAGCTTTGTAACATAGGATCTGTAAGTTGAGCCTGTCTCAGCTCTATGTTTGTGACCATCCTCAGCTTCCCTTCCACAGGAAGCCTAGTCACTTCTGACAGCTGTGCCTCCCTGTCACTCTGGGTACCACCACTCACCTCCATACTCGCAGTTACAGTATTGAAGGGAACATCAGTACCCACCAGCAGCTGTGGCTCATATTCAGACTTGCTGCTACCATGTAGCACCTTCTCTGAAATAGCCACCATACCTGTCTCAACTTCAGGTATGAGATCTTTCTGGGTCTCTCTCAGACTACTGGACCTACATGCCTTTCTGCAAGCCTGACTGTGTATCATGGCATGTACACAAGGTACTGCATCAAAGTCATTCCCTATCAGGACATCTGCAGGAATATCCTTGAACACACCTACTTGCTTGCTTTCTCTTCCACCCTCCCAGTCAAGATGAACCCTAGCCAAAGG
This sequence comes from Protopterus annectens, assembly GCF_019279795.1. Taxonomy (NCBI): domain Eukaryota; kingdom Metazoa; phylum Chordata; order Ceratodontiformes; family Protopteridae; genus Protopterus; species Protopterus annectens. The sequence continues at coordinate 92,178,902 of NC_056738.1, read as the reverse complement.
TATTTGGAACAGGGTCTCTCCCACCATTGTGACTGGAGTGGACTGCCCAAGCAAGTATGAATAAAACTATCAAAGTTATCCCCATCCCTGTATTGAGGAAAATGTTTACTGACATTTTCAGTTTCTGAGGTCTGGTTATTCCCTTCACCATTACCTCCATGACCCTCTTAAAGGGTTTGAAGCTCCATTTCATGTTGGCACTGTCTCTCATTGTCTTTGGCTTCTAAACACCTCAGCCTCTCTTCAGTCTCCAGCCATTTAGTCTCCAGTTCATACTGATGCTGTTTCTCCCCAGCCTCCAGTTTATATCGATGCAGCTTTTCCCTTTCCTCAGCCACCAGGCATCACATTCTCTCCCTTTCTTCAGCCTCCAGACATAGCATTCTCTCCCTTTCTTCAGCCTTCAGTTCTGGTCTCCTTAACTCTATACGGATTCTCAGGTCCTCTGAAGAAAATGTGGACTGTCTTGTCTTGGCAGGCTGCATATCACCAACAATATCCTCTGAATTGCTGGTAGGAGCTGTGGATTGCAACCAAGACTGAAATCATTGCTTCCTTGGTCAGGTTGGCGTGCACCAATCTTCTGACTTCATACTCCTTAGCCAACTGGATCTTTGTCAGCTTGCTAAAATGTTCTGCTGACATCCTTGCCTGCTATCCCTAACTAAAAAAATAAATAAAACTGTGGTGGATTGAAATTCTGAATGTTTATCTTGTGGCTGTCAGGAGTGCACATTGTAATGAAAACTACCCTCAAGCTACTGGTATCCAATTAAAAATCCCACACTGCTGGCACCAAGCCAATACCTCCCCAGACTGCCAACAATTAAATGACGTCCCTTACTATCCTGGGTCAATAACTAAGGAGCTTCAATCCTCACTACTGACTCCAATATGAAACTGTCACTTAAACAGAAGTAATATTTCACAATTTTCCCCTAAGAGCACAAAAGGGACATGCTCTAATTTCCAGGGACTGGACTATATACCTCTGTCCAGCCAAATGTATTTTCTTATTACACACTTCAGAGCAATTGTGTCCCAGTTTAAGACCTCTGATACACTCACGGTAAAAGTAAATTTAAATTTCACACATACAAACACTTCTGGGAAAGCCTGACACAGACTTCCAGCTGTGTGTCTCTCCCAAAATAATACATTAATGCTGCCACCAATCAGAGAGCCTTCATGCCCTTCTAAAGGGTGTCCAATTATGAAAATTAATTATCAAAATAAATGATAGCTATGACCAGAACAGCCAGGCCTTTGAGGTGATCTGGTGAGTATTAAACAGGTAGAATCTGTAAAATCTCTAAAAAAAAAACATTGGTTTTCAGACACAATGTAAAACATTTAATGTTGTTGCTTTTCTTTCAGCTCGGAACTCCGGTCCACTAATGATTGGCAGTTGATTTTTATGGTGCTGAGGTACCAGCCCGACACCCAACCTTCAACAAATGCACGCCCATTTACACCTGTCTTTTGAACACAGGAAGGACATGCAGACTCCACACAGAAGGTGCTCCAGCCGAGAATCAAACAGGAGAACCTCTTGCTGTGAGGTGACAATGCTACCACTGCACCACCACAGCTTAATGCAAATAATACGTAAAAATGATTACAAAATTGAAAATCAATCACTCTCAATAAACATTAGAATTCAGTCACCAAAAATGTAAATCAAACTATAGAATAGGAGTCCACTGTTCAAAAAAAACTCTATCTTAATAACTAAACTTTCCTGATCTAATTAAAGAAATGCTGTCACTGATCTGCTCTAATATAGAATAGCAAGGCCAAACAAGCTTACAGCTTCTTTGGTGAGTTCTCTTTTCTTGGTGTCTACTGACTGCTCAGTACTTGAGAAACTGCTTTGTATCTGACAAACTGCTGTCTCAACTGTCTAATTTCATAGTATAACAGTCAGCTGTTTAAAAGAAATTATTTTTCTGTCAATCAGCTATTTAAACAATCTTCTAGCAACCAGCGACATTCCAATGGCATCACTCACTGCTCAGCTGATTCTCCACAATTTTTACATTAGAATGTCCCTCTCAAACATGCACAGTTAGAGCTGCATCAAAGCAGTGACAGATTCTTTAAACATTCTGTTTAAACAGAAAACACTCAATATTTCAAAACTTTTTTTACATTTTCACAATTACATGCTTGCATACAATACAATTTAATCTGAGAATATGCACAAATCTCCTGCCAGACATGCTAACACAGATGACAGTGTTTTCAGTTATTTCTCACATGTATTTACTAGAAAAAGCCTTGTAATATTCAATTGTTTTTTCATTTACTTGCTTTCTCTTAACACTTGTTACTAAATCAAGCTAATGGCCTTAATCCAGTCATTTCCCTATGGAGAAAAAGCACACTAGTTTTTCTTTTGTCATGCTCATTTAACTATATTTTTCTCCTTCTTCTTCCTTTTTTTATTTTTACATTGCAGTGCCTAAATTTCTTAAAACTGAACAAGGTAAAAGAGAGAAGAAGGGTGGAGGAAAAAAAAAAAAAACATGAGCATTTATTTATATTAGTATCCCCATTACATTTAGAGTACACGAGAAACCTTTACAGCATGCAAAGAAAATTATTCACTATTAAAATTGCACCACTAAGAAAAAATATATATTTTATCTACTATTTGAATATTAATTATATGAAGTAGGGCATATGCTTTAGAGTCCCCTGTAAGTTTAATAAAGTCTAAGTCCAATATTTCCAAATGTGCTTGTTCTGTCATGTTTCACAAATATAATTATTGCTTTGTAATCCCACATTTGTCAGTTTCCAAGTTACTGGTTTGATTCATGTTCATCTACATCTCACAAACCCTGTCTCTGCTTCATTTCCAATGGATTCTCCTAGTCAACCCTTGTTTGTTTTTCATCTCTCAAGCATTTTCCATTGAAATATTGGAAAAGGTTTCACTGGCACAGTCTGTGCTCTTTATTACCAGAAGAACAAGAAGCAGAATCTCCTGTTTTACAGCTCACTTTTTGTTGGACAAACTTTTCCATTTCTTTCTTAGCATATACTTCATCAAAAAATGATTTTGTCACTCCAGGGAAAAATATTTTGAAGACAGCTGGGTACAGTAGTTTGAATCTCATGCCTGCTTCTCAACATTCCCTGAATAATGGAATACATTTATTCCTCTTTTGCCTGGTGTACAATGAGTAGTCATTCTCCACAAACAATCTGCTGTCTCACATTTAGTAGTCTGTTCTTCTGCCACAGTTTTGTCAGAATCAACTCTTTCTGGTGGTAAGATTGCATCTTTCCTATTGAAGGTCTAGGTTGTTTTCTCGTAGCCAGGTTTGGAGCATGCACATAATGTGCCCTTTCAATTACAATTCCTGATGTGGATTACCAGTCATTTGCTTATTTGTGCTTTCATAAAATTAATACAATCTGTTCCTTCCAGCTTCTCTGGTGCAGCGGAACATCTTAGGTTTTCCCTATGTTCTCTGATTCTGTTATTTCTGAAACATCTCTACTTGTGCAGTCTCATATTCAGGCAGCCTTTTCTTTTTCACCTCTGAATTTTGCAGTTTTATCACTTCATCTGAATATCTGTTTGAAACTTCTTCCATTAATTCCAGCCTTTTGTTGTTTGAGTTGATAGTCAGTACATTCCATCAGTGCTTCATTTATTTTAATCAGGTCTGTGTGCAATTGTCTTACACTTTCCTCTTGGTTACTGGAAGTCATGTTTGAAGCTTGCACTGCTTTTTGCTGAACAGTTGCAGTAGTTTTCCCAGGCAGTGTTTTTCTTCACTGTTTGTAACTGATTTTCCTTCAGGTCCCCTGTATTTCTTTTTCCTGGCATCCAGGCAGTGCACTTACTAGCCAGTTATTGAAATTTACCCAGATGTGTAGGTCTACTGGCTTTCTCTGCTAAGATTCTGTTTTCACACTGGGAGAGCTAGAATTAAGCTGTTACTCAATGTGCAGCCATTTTGGAAGTCATGATTGTTAAAATATTTTCAGAAAAAAACAAAGACCCAAAAATTCACTGTGTATTTAAGTTTCACTCAAAAAACAATTTAACCAATGAAAAAAACATGCAAAATGTGCAGCCTAGAAAATTTAAGTCTGCATCTCTCACAGAGAAAGAAAACACCAGGCCAAGCATATTTCTTAAAACAGAAAACAAAATGGAGCAGGTAAAATAGAAAGAAGCTCTAACACTCAAAGACAAAAAATATAGGTTCACTTTCCTCACCCAACAGGGACTCACCAGTAGTACTTTAGTTTTTGTATGCTTGAAAATATTTTCAGAAAAAGACAAAGACCCAGGAATTCTCTGTATATTAAGCATCAATCAAGAAACAATTTAACAATTGAAAAAAATGTGAAATGTGCAGCCTAGATATTTTAAGTGTCTGTCTCTCACATAGAACAAAAACACCAAGCCAAGCAGATTTTTTAAAACAGAAAACAAAATGGATCTGGTAAAACAGAAAGCACCTCTATCACTCACACCCACAAAAAAATATAGGTTTACTTTCCTTACCCAGGAGGGAATCACCAGCAGTGCTTTAGTTTATGCAGACTGAAATCTTTCAGAAAAAGACAAAGGCATTCACTGTGTATTTAAGTACAGAAAAGGGTAAGTATTTTTTTACTGCTTCCCAGAAGAGTTATTTTTGTTCCTGACAATATTGTGTGTGCCCACAGATAAAAATCAGTGATGTTTTTTCACACACATGCACATACACACAAACAAATTGCCCGAGAAGCCAGACCTTTCAAAAGATGCACAAAAACACACACACTGGCATGTACACATGCACAGGCATACACAAATACACACATGCACACTGCACACTTAAATACAGACAAACTGGAGGAATAACAATTCTCTTATGGCATGTCTTTGGGCTGTTGGAGGAAACCAAAAATGCATGGCTAAACTCACACATAAACTGGAAGGGCATGCAGACTTCACACAGAAGGTGCTACAGCTGAAAACTCAACCAGAGGCAAGCTGTGTAAAATGGCAGTGCTACTCATTGTACCACACTGCTAATACCCAGAGCCAAGCTGTGTAAGATGACAGTGCTACTTATTGTACCACACTGCCAATGACCAGAGTCAGGGTCTGTAAGATGGCAATGCTACTCATTGTACCACAATGCTAATGACCAGTGCCAAGCTGTATAAGATGGCAGTGCTACTTATTGTACCACACTGCCAATGACCAGAGCTAAGCTGTGTAAGATGGCAATGTTACTCATTATACCACACTGCCAATGATCAGGTGCTTTCATACACCTCCTGCCCAGACCACCAAAGATAGACACTTACGTGCAATGCTGATGTTTGACTGTGATGGAAAACGAAAGAAATAATGGACAGCTTGTTACTGATAAGTACATTGTACCCCCATCTCCACCCCATGTGCACATATCTAAGAGTAGGCCATAGCAGTACTACTTTTACACTGATTTCTGCAAATAAAATATATTTTGTGACTGCTGAAATCAAGCTGTTTGTGCAGGGAAGTCCCTATTTAGGCAGTTGTAGTCTGTTAGAAAAACATTGTAAATTACAAATTTCCTGCAATTGTAAGTTTAAGCATATTTCCTAGGTTTCCTCTAAAAGCTGTGTAAAACAGTCATTGTGTCTCTGAAACACATTCATAGTATGTGAAATAGTAGAATCAATAAAAACTATATAAGAGCAAGCTTTTATTTTGACAAAAAGTGAAGTCCATTCCATTACACTGGTTGTGAATATGGTTTGCCCTGCAAAATCTCACATTTCAGTAAGATGTCTAACTTTGAGCTTTTGAAAAGGTGGCCACCTTAAAGTTAATCCATTCACAGTTCATGGCCTTAATCCTTTGTATTAACTTAAAGGGCAAGTCATAAACTTATACGATTAGATTGAACTTTCTCCACTGTGCAGGGTGCAGTGAATCAATACTACTACTCACTCATCAGTTTCTTAACTGTAGCTGCACGGCTGGAAAGCAAAATCAACACAGGGCTGAAAAGTCACAAAAGCAAAAAGAAATACCTGACCCAGTCTCTTTTTACAGTCTGTTAGCTCA
>NC_056738.1:91727829-91817829 GCF_019279795.1 Protopterus annectens | reverse complement strand
TCAATTAATACAACATTCCTTTAAAGTGACCTTGTCAATAACAATGTTCTACACATATTATAGAAAATACAAACAAAAATAATGCCCCTAAATTCATTTTTAAATTTTTAAATAGAAAACTCATTCTTTAAAAGATGAAAATTCATTTTATATACCAAAATATTATACATATTAATCAAAAAAATTTTTATATAAACACACACACATGTATATACATATATATATTTTTTATTATGATTGTAATATTATTTTAAACTGATTTTCTATTTGTTAAATATTTTTTATCTCAAAAAGTATTTTCTTAAATATTAGGAAATAATTAATATTTATTTTCATTTAGGGGCATTATTTTTGTTTGTATTTTCTATAATATGTGTAGAACATTGTTATTGACAAGGTCACTTTAAAGGAATGTTGTATTAATTGAATCATTGCTTAATTGTTTGGATATATGCTATATAAACTAATTGTTTGTAGCAAGCAAATGTGATCCTTGAAGGCGAACTGCCGAGGTACCAGGTCTAAATAAAGTGAAGAAAGGCATTGGCTGTTTGGTGTGTTGCTGTTACAGTTTCGCTGTTGCTGTGTGTTTTTATCTACTTTCCAAGCCGTGCTGATCTTGAGGTTAAGTTAAAAGAGAATTTTGTTTGCAGAATCCAAGCAATTTAGCTTTTATTTCCATCATGTCACATAACGGGAATATAGAGCGGAATTCTACTATGGAGACTCTTTCATTTTTGGAGATGGTGTCGGAACGTGAAAGGAAGTTCATTGATAATGATCCTTGGAATCTGAGAGGTAATGTGGAAGCTGATGGTCGTTTTAGCACTCTGAACAAGTTAATGGCTAAAGAATCCGCTCTTTATTATGACACTAGACTGCTAGAAAAGTATTTGAGTCTAAATGTTACACCCAGAGGGCTCCGAATTGATAAATTACCGGCTGCCCCGTTTTCAGACGAAGAATCTGACTTACTTGAAGAGTGGAAGCAGACATCTCTTCAATGTACTCTGGGTTGGTTACGTACGCTTGTAAAACGTAACAATAGAACTCATGAGAAATTAAAACAAGAGATTTCCACCTTGCAAAATGAACTGTTGGTTGAAGTAAATTATAGAGCTCAAATGCTTGATATCAGTGAGAAAATAAATAAATTGGAAGCGGATGTTGTGCTTAAAAAACGTGCAAAACTAGTCCGGGACTTAAAGGACTATGATACCGGCATTATTTTCAGCTGGCAACGTGAGTCGGGACGTAACCAATCGAGGGGGAGAAGCTGGACGAGAGGTTTCAAACGAAGGAACATGTCAGCTTCGTTTTCATCGGCTGAACGCCATGCTGTAAACAAGAATGTTTCTTTTGCCAGGACTGAGAACAATAGCCGGGTCCAGAATAGAGAAATTTCTGAAGACGTAACTGAAGCTTCCAATTCCAATTCCGCCAAAGCTGTGAATTTTCAAAATGATGGTCGGAATAAGGGAAAGAACGGAAGAAATGGCCGCAAGGGTCGTTACAAATGAACGTTTGTTAGTAGAAAATGTATGTATGACTAATTTTGATACACTACATTGCATAAATTTGTCTGATCTGCATTTGGATAATGATATGCTTAGTGTGTTAAACAAAGGGAGCAAATTTGTTCCCACTTTCTTTCCGACATATGCTGACATTTATTTGGAAGTTAAGGCTTTCATTCGGAAACTGTTACTCAGGGTGTATTTCAGTAAATGTGTTAAAAAGAAAACACCTAGTGCAGAATATTTTGAACAAGTTGAACAAAATGAGGAAATAGAGTTGGATGAAAGCCTTATGAATGTTTCAATATATAATTATGAACATGATGAAAGTCTTTTAGAAGAGAACATTGAAATGTCAGTTAGTTGCCAAATTGAAAATGAATGTAATGAAAACTACAGGACTGGGTATGGTAAATTAGAAATGCCAAAATTCAAGAATGTCAAATGTAGTTTTACTCCTGCCATTGTTGTACCAGCTATAATATTGTTTCAAAAGGTGATTTTGAAAGAAATTGAAGCATCATTTAAGGAATTTTGTGGGGAGAACAAACAATTTAATCTTAACAGGCAAGAATGGTTAGCCTTAAAAAATTTAAGAGACATTAAAGATCAATACATTTTTAAATGTGCAGATAAAGGGGGAAACTGGGTAATTCGAAGTAAATCAAATTATTGCAATATGGTTTATAAATTGCTTATGAATGTTGAAGAATACAAAAAACTTGATCATGACCCACTAAAACTTTATAATGAAGGTTTATTATTCTTATTGGAAAAGGGAGAACGATTAGGTTTCTTCTCACATGGTGATGTTAAGAAGATGTATATCAAAGAACCGAATCCCCCCATATTATATGCCTTACCAAAAGTTCACAAAGACATGGTTAACCCTCCTGGGAGACCTATAGTCTCGGGAATAGGCTCATACATGGAGAATGTTAACATTTTTTTGGATTCTCAGTTAAAGATTTATTTAACTAAAGTTAGTGCTCATATTAGTAACACTTATGATTTAATTAATGCTATTTCCAAGTTGAGATGGAATTCGGAGTACTATTGGGTAACCATTGACGTCAAGTCACTGTATACTAATATAGACAAGAGATGGGGATTAGAAGCTATTAACAATATGTTGGGTGAGGGACCCAGAACCAATTTTTTGGTTTTATTGTTAGAATATTGTTTGATGCATAATTATTTTATGTTTAATAAAGAATATTTTTTACAGACCAAGGGAACAGCTATGGGGGCAGCTTTTGCCCCCACATATGCTGTCATATACATGGATTTTTTTGAAAGAAGCTTCATTTATCCCACTGAATTTTTTAAGAACAGGGTAGTTTTATACAAGCGTTTTATTGATGATTTAATTTTTGTTTGTAAAGGGGAAATGCATGAATTTTATGATTTTTTTGAAAGTTTGAATAACAATACACATGGTCTTTCTTTCTCTTATGATATCAATAGGAATGAAATTAATTATTTGGACTTGACTTTGTTCATAAGAGAGAATGTCATTGAATTCAGACCTTATAGAAAAAGCACTTCAGTCAATATGTTTTTGCATGCTTCAAGCATGCATCCCCCTCATTTGTTAAACGCACTACCCTTTGGAGAATTCAAGAGAATTTATTCCCACACTAGTATACAGAAAGATGTTGATGATGAATTAAATGATGTCTTTTTGAGATTAAGGGACAGAGGATATGATGCACTTCTTTTAAACAATACAATGGTAAAGGTAAAAAACAATGGGAAGGACAAAGATACCATAACATTTAAAGATGATACCTGTAGACCTCCACTGACAGAGAAGAATGTGGAAAAATTATTTTTTGTTACCAAGTATACTACATTCTCTGATAGATTAGTTGGTATAGTTAGAAGGTTTTGGTATTTGGTAAGTGAGGACGACAACATAGGTGAATTGTTCCCCCATCATGTTACTTTTTCTTTTCAAAAAGGGAAAAATTTGAAAAATATTCTGAACCACAACTGTTGTAATGATAGAATTACACGGTTGGTTAAAACAGGTACATTTAAGTGTAACTCTTGTAGTCTTTGTGATAAGGTTGTTAATATTAATTCTATCAATGGCATTATACATACCCCTAAATATCATTTTAGTTGTAAATCTATTGGGGTAGTATATGCCTTGACCTGCAGTTGTGCCAATATTTGGTATATTGGCCAGACCAAGAGGATGGTCAGAGTCAGAATTTTAGAGCATATGAAAGACATTAGGAATTTGAACTTACTCAGTCCAGTACCTAAACATTTTGTGGACATTCATGAGGGCAACAGTGATAGTTTAAGATTTGGAGTCTTGGGTAGACCATTTGTTCGTATTGGTGATAATATCACCAATAAATTATTAGAACTAGAGACAAAATTGATTCTTAAGTTTAATACTATAAGGCCACGTGGCTTGAATTTAGAATTGGGGATATGATGGATTTATGAGATATGAAATAAACAAATGAAAATAAATATTAATTATTTCCTAATATTTAAGAAAATACTTTTTGAGATAAAAAATATTTAACAAATAGAAAATCAGTTTAAAATAATATTACAATCATAATAAAAAATATATATATGTATATACATGTGTGTGTGTTTATATAAAAATTTTTTTGATTAATATGTATAATATTTTGGTATATAAAATGAATTTTCATCTTTTAAAGAATGAGTTTTCTATTTAAAAATTTAAAAATGAATTTAGGGGCATTATTTTTGTTTGTATTTTCTATAATATGTGTAGAACATTGTTATTGACAAGGTCACTTTAAAGGAATGTTGTATTAATTGAATCATTGCTTAATTGTTTGGATATATGCTATATAAACTAATTGTTTGTAGCAAGCAAATGTGATCCTTGAAGGCGAACTGCCGAGGTACCAGGTCTAAATAAAGTGAAGAAAGGCATTGGCTGTTTGGTGTGTTGCTGTTAAAACAGAACATAACTTAGTATACACAGGAATGGACATACAATGCAATCCTCTCAGTTCTGCTTGTGGGTGACATAGCTTATAAGTGTCCATTACAGTCATCCTGTCCACAATCTGCTTATCAATGAACTGGTGGTATGTCAAGTGCTGTGTGCATATCATCCATTGATGCAGACAGCTGCAACATACAAAACTGTGGTCAGTGGTTCTGAGGGCAGCCATTAACAAATGTTGATGAGCTGCCACTGCTGCTAATCCAAGCATCACTCCCCTCACAAACACAATGGTTCTTGGTGTAAACAAATGGGTCTGCATCATAGTGCAGCTCATCTACTTTACATTCCTTAAATGATCCACCATTTGGGATGTCATCATCTACATACTCCATGTGGCTGAAGTGCATGGAGTTTCTCATTTCCATGACTTAAGCACTCATTGTTATGCACTGCATACCATGCATATTATTTTCCACCTTCTGCAACTGCAGTATGTCTTACAAAGGAATCACGTTGATTTATTGGCAGCCATTTACTCAAATGCCAACAGAACACACAAAACTCACTGTAACCACTTTCAGTGAACAGCAGAGGAAAGTTTGCTTTTTTCCACAGGGGTGCCCCTGCACCCCCAGTTAGGAGGACCCTTGGCTCACACCCTAAACTTAAATATATACTTACTCTGAAGTTGCACATTAGTGAAGAAAACAGAATTCTCCACTGTCACTGAAAGCTGTTTCAGTGAATTTATTTGCATTATTAGCATTCAGAATAAAAGCTGTTGGAATTTGCACTCCTCTTAAAATCACTCACATCTTGCATGTTGCTGTTACAATTAATTGGCAGTGTGGAATGTACTAAATGTCTATGAATCCTGACCAATGCTTACTTATAATGCTTTAAGACGTCATCCCGAAATAACAGCACTATACATTTATTCCAGTTTACCTCTCAGTCTCTTCTACCAAATGACGGATTAGTGACAGGTGTAAATATCTCCTGAATGGATTACAGCAATGCCCTTTTTCGGGGCTCTCAATACATAACTTAGCAGGTTGGAGGATGTGGAAAATTTAGCAGTCAGACTCCTTGTTGAAGCCATACCTCAAAACCTTAGTACTAAAAATCTGGATAAAAATGATGGGGGGACAAAAGCACAAAAATAGGGACAGATTTTAAATACTGCACTTATAAACAGAACATTGCTATAAGAATAGGTTTTCCATTAGCATGCATTTTTAAAGGATCTGCAATACGAAACTCAAATGTCTGTCATTATTTAGTGACTTCAGTCCTCAGTGATATTCCAGGAAAGCACAAATTTTATGAGGAACAGAGCAAAAATATGCATCAAAAATCTGGATACTCTGCAACAATCTGGACAATTGACAGATATGGTTAGAGCACCTAATTATGTTCACGTAACCCTTTTTTCTGCTCTATGCATTGGCTTTCGGTCAGGTATAGAATAGTGTTTACAGTTGTTACAATAGTTATGATTGTAAAGATGTTCTTTACAGACCTTTGCTCTCAGGGTCCCATATATTTAAGGAAACTTCTGCTGTCTTACTGGCTTCCTTGTGATCTCAGCTCTATTGCTCTGAGGTTGCTGTTATTTCCCTTGGATGAATCTTGGAGTTTGTACTTCTTATCATGATCCTGTCCTGTAGGATCTGCCACTTTGGCAGCTAAGGGAAAGCACTTCCAAGACTATCTTCAGGAAGTTCCTTTAAGACATTTCTTCTCCACTTAACTTATAGAGACGCTTTGAGTATTTATGATCATCACTTCCGGAATCCATTTTACTTATAATTATAGATTTTCTTGTTTGAACCAGTGATTCTACTTTGTTTCATTTGTTTTATTTTTAATGCACAAGGGCACTGGAGGCACAGAATCAAAGCTAGCTGACTGACTGACGCACTCATTTGGAAATTATGTTTTTTCATCTACATAACCATGGGTACAAGTCTGCCTTGTCGGGTTCAGTGTCTCTAGATAAGATTTCAACTTGCATCTTTATAAAAGTCAATTATGATGTAGCACTGGTAACAATATAAATTGCAAAGGCGTGGAATATTCTGTTATGGAGTTTAAAAAAATGAAAATATGAAGAATTTACTGGGAGGGCATCTTCAGGGTTTTTTACTCACCTCTGCAAATCAATGAACATTATTGCTTGTTGTCTTGACTGTACACAGTTATACATTCCAAGGAGCATTTTCATAGATTCATACGTGTTTGCGAGTCTAATGACCACAAGAGCCTTTTTAAGCCTAGCTATGCATCCCAAATCCCTGACAAGTTCCGGTTTCCTTGACAGGCATAAGCAGGAGCTTGGAAGGTGAAACATTTACAAGCAGGGGCCTGGGAGATGAACCATTTACAGGATGCCTGTGTCCATTAGAGGGATAGGTGTCATACCAGGGATGAATTTATTCAATTGTCCAAGTTACACTTGAATAGGTTTAGGGAGGAACTCTGCTTCACATGGATGGGGAGCCTGTTCCAGAGAAGGGGGGGTTCATAGGTTCATAGGCAGGTACTAGGCTATTGGCCCTAGGGCCTATATAAGCCTAGCCAAAAAGGTACCCTGGCTTTCATCACCCAAGAAAATTATTTTCCTGTGCCAGTCGGGCAGAGCCACACAAGTGATCCCTGGGGTGAATTTCCTATTTCCCATCCAATCATCATGATTTTTCTTGAAGAGTGCTAATGAGAAGCTTTGTTTGATATAGATAGGTAGTTTGTTCCAGAGTATGGAAGTCTCTGGGACAGGAATCTATCCCTCCAGCATGTTCTGTTTATTGTGGTGACAAGGTTTAGGTCCCTAGAGCGTGTAGCTCGGAGGGATTGGGATTTCTTTAAGTCGAGCATGTCCAACAGCTCTGGATTTGACATAGCTTTGTATGTTAGGCAGAGATTGCTTCTGAACAGGCGATATGTGTCGAAGTAAAGTTGGAGTTTTTTGAGACGGTCTGCATAGGGCATCTGTTTGAAGCCAGTAATCCCTCTTTGTGAGGTATTTCTGCAGCCTTTCCAGTTGTTGTAGATGTCTTGTGAGGTACATACCAAAAGGGGCACTGTACTCTATAATGGGGTCTAATGAGTGATGACTAGAGGGGGAACAATGACCTCTTTTTTTCCTGGATGAGAAATATTTTGTGATGAGGTGTGCCACGTAGAAGGATTTCATGACTACTGTGGCGATGTGATTATCAAAGGAGAGACTACTGTCCACCTGTGTCCCAAGGTCTCTTATGATACTTTCGGTGTTAAGTAGACTACCACCTATGTGGTAGTTCATGGGTACAGAGTTTTTACCAAAGGGGATGACAATGCACTTTTTGGCATTGAGCTTGAGGCCATGGCTTTGACACCAGGCATTTGTCTCAGTGAGGTCCTTTTGTAGGATGTCCACATCGTAAGGAGTTTCAATTATGGCTCCTGGTTTGCAGTCATCTGTGAACTTCATTAGCCAAAGACCTTCTGTGTTAGCATGTACTTCAGAGAAGTAGATACCAAACAGGAGAGGACCCAGGACTGAACCCTGTGGTATTCCACTTGTCACTGGTCTGAAGTCGGATTTGGAGTCTGCTATTTTCACCGTGTGGGTTCTGTCAGTGAGCTAGTTGGCAACCCATCTTGTGACCTAAGGATTTATACCTAATTTAATGACTTTATCTATAATTCCATAGTGGGGGATGGTGTCAAAAGCCTTGGCAAGATCTAGATAGGCTGTGTAAACCACCTTACCCTCGTCTATGGCTTTGGGGACTGCTTCAAATAAGTCTATCAGGTTTAGGAGACATGATCTGCCTTTTACAAACCCGAACTGGGTGGGGTCCAAGTTTGGAGATTACCAATGTCTTTGTTTATAAGTTCCAAGATGATATGTTCCATGGCCTTGCAAACAGGCTCATCAGGCTAATGGGATGGTAGTTCCCGGGGTCCGTGGTGGCTCCCCCTTTGTGGAGTGGGATAACAGTCGCCGTGCACCATTCAGTGGGCACAAAGCCTGAGGTGAGGCTATGATTGAACATGGTACTTAGATGGGGTGCCAGTTAGTTCTGCAGTTCGTGTAGAATGCAGCCTGGGATGTTGTCAGGTCCCATGGATGCTGCGTTCTTGGCTTTGGAGAATGTGTTTTTTACCTGTGTATGGTACTTAGGTGGGGTGCTAGATCATTCTGTAGTTCGTTTAGAACGCAGCCTGGGATGTTGTCAGGTCCCATGGGTGCCGTGTTCTTGGCTTTGGAGAATGTGTTTTTTACCTGTGCAGCCGTGATTACAGGAACCTTGCATTCTGCCAGTATAGAATGTTCATAGAATGTTCATAGATTAGTACTAGGCTAACTGCCCTTGCAAGCCATTTTAAGCCTAGGTAATTATCTCTTGTGAGTCTCAAACCCTGCACCTTGTGTTTATAAGGCAAACACCTTAACCATTAGGCCACCCTCCCAACCCTACCATAGAGATGGGCCCTTCAGGGGGTGAGAGGGAGGGTAAAGTTAGCACTGAAACTATCTGCCAGGATGTTGTCAATATCAGTTGGTTCTGTATATTTAGTGCCATCATGCTGTAATTCAGAGCAGATCTGAGTGTTGCCATTGAGATTCTTGACATAACTATAGAATGCTTTGTGGTCGTCTTTAGAATCAGTGGCGATTTTGTTTTCGTAACTAGATTTGGAGGATTTTATGAGGGATCTTAGCTTCTTACTGTGAATGACCAGGAAGTTCATCCAATCATGGGATTTTACTCTTTTTTTTGCAACAGTTTCTTTCTTCTGTTGTAGAGTTTGTTTATGGCAGGGGACCACTAGATTGGCTTCCCTTTTTTGGTGGATAGCATCTTGGTTCTGTTAGGGATAGCACTATCCGTGCACTCGTGTAGGTGCTTATAAAGTGCATTTGTGTAGCATTCAACAGTCGTACCTCTACTGTCCGTCTGCATGAGTGTTGTGAAGTTTGCCGCTTCTGTCTTAAGACGCAAAGCATGAAGTTGGCTTTGGAGAAATTTTTTACAGTGGTTTCCCTAATTCCCTAATGGGGGGGTGGGGGCGGGATCTGGATGTCTAGGGTGATTAGCTTGTGGTCGGATCTGACCAATGAGGAATTGACCTCTGGTGTGGAACACTGGTCACCCATGTTGGTAATGACCAGGTCTAGCATAGTGCTGCCCCTGGTGGGGGTGTGGATAAGTTGATCCAAGGCATTGGAATTTATGAATTCCAGAAAACGTTGTGCACAAGAGTTGGTACATGAGTAATTTTCCCAGTTAATGGTGGGGTAGTTGAAATCACCCATTATTAGGGTGTTGGGTTGTACCCTAATATTTTCCAGTGTATCAAGAAATGAGGAGTGGGAATCCCGGGGCATGGTGGGGGATCGGTAGCAAGCTACAATTTGGATTGCGGTCTTGCCCAGAGTTAGTTGCACTTGGATAACTTTGGATGCATTATGTAGAGCAGCTAGCCTGGAGGTGTGGACATCCTTAATGAATATGTACACGCCTCCGCCTTTAGTGTTTCGGTCTAGGTTAAGTGGCTGAAAGGTGTGGTATGAATTATAGCCTGGTAATGTAAGGGTGCTCTCTGCAGCCTTGAACCAGGTCTCTGTCACTGCACAGATGTCGTTCTCCATTTTAAGGAGTGCCTCGAGTGAGTACATTTTGAGGTTTAGACTTCTAGCATTGAGTAGCATTAGCCTCAGATTTTGCTTGCTTGCACCTCTGGGATACACACCTGCCTCTCCAGCAGGTCCTATTTACATCACAAGCAAGGTTTAAGTCTTTAGATCCACCAATTCTGGTGCTATTTGTTTTGTGGATATGCAGGAGGTCCATCAGAGTTGGGTCTGACAATGCCTTGTATGCCAGGCATAGATCTCCCCTCAACAGCCTATAGGAGACAGAATATAGGGATAGGGTCCTGACGTGGTCCGCACAGAACAGGTTACTTATTTGCCCTGTATTCTTTTAGTGAGGAAAATCTGTGGATCTTCCACTTGTTGGTTATGCCTGGTTAGGTACATACCAAAGGGGGCACTGTACTCAGTGATAGGTATGCCAAATATAGTGGAACAATACCTTTGTTTATAAGTTGCACAACATAGAATGAATTCCTCACTACTGTAGACATGTGGTGGTCACAGGCTAGAATACTATCTATGTGTGTCCCCAATTCCCTAACAACTGGGTAAACTCTCACGGGTGTGCTGCCAAAATGATCATTACTAGTGCTGGATGACTCCCTGAAAGATACAATTTTGCATTTCTTGACATTTAATTTTAGTCCATGGCTCTGGCACCAATTGTTTGCCTTTGTAAGCCTTTCCTGGAGAATTTGTGTCAGTGGGTGATTGAATGACAGCTCCTAATTTGCAATTGTGCAAATTTAGTCAGCCAGAGGCCATTGACATTGGCCATGACTTCAGAGAAGTAAATACCAAAAAGGAGCGGTCCCAGGACTGATCCCTGAAGGATTGTGACTGGCCTCGTCGTAGAGTGAACTCCCCAAATCTAACTTCCTGGGTCATGTCTGTGAGCCAGATGGCTATCTACCTGGTGACATAAGGGTTTGCACCTAACCTCTTAACTTTGTCAACAATGCCCAAGGGGGGGACTGTGTCAAATGCTGTGGTCAGGTCATGGTAGGCAGTACAGACCATTTTGCTCTCATCCATTGCTTTGGTGACCTTTTCAAAGAAGTCCACCAGGTTGAGTAGGCATGACCTGCCCTTGATGAAACCAAATTGGGGTGCGTCCAGTGTCTGGAGGTTTCCTATGTCATTATTGATCATTTTCATGATACTTCTTTCCATGCCTTTGCATATGAGATTAGAAAACGTATGGGTCTATAGTTCCAGGGTCTGCAGATGGGTCTACTTCAGAAGACTGAAAAATCAAAAGACTGAACTCCAAAAGACTAAAAATTCAAAATACTGAATGATGGAATTTGCCCCTTCGCCACTGTTGTGCAATTCTGGAGTTGGTATATATAGTTAGCAGGGGGTGTCGGGGGTACAGCCCCCCACAGCAGAGGTGCAGAGGGGCTTGCCCCCTGCATTAAAAATGTGTTCAGTATTTTGAAGTTTTACTCTTTTAAAGAGGTTTGTCAGTCTTCTGAAGTAGACCACTGTAGATCATCCACAATATTGAAATAGTAACATTGGGTTTCTATACAACATTTTGGAAATTCTTGTGAGAGAATGGCACCACTTCTGCAAGAAAAAAATTATATTTTTTTCTTTAGCTGCACCAGTCACTAGGATTTAATCACAGTCTTCCATCGTATCAGTGGTGGGGCTTCTTGCCAAACGGTTTGTAGACACTTTATAGTGCTACTGCTCTGGCAACAGTCATTAGTGCAACAAATAATTTGACATTTTAAAAAAATGGTTATCACCAAACTTCATTACATCTGCATCACTGCCTAATTCATTGGAAGGGCTTACCAAATCATTTACACATTTGCACATTTTCTTGCTTGAAATCACTAATTCAGTAAATTAATCTGCAAAAACTACCACACTCATGAGACATTTGTTTTGGTTATAACTTTAGGTATTTGTGTGATTCTTTGATGAACTGCATTAATGCTTTGTGCAGTTACAGATTTTGCAAATGTTCTCAGTGGCTCCCTTCAGCAGCCATTTTGATATCTGCCCAAACTCAGGATAAATATCAGTTTCAATTCTTTGTAGCCATCTTTTTTTTATACCTCCCTATGCACTTGCGTTAGATTAACAAATACATTTCTCAAATAATTAGACTGCATTGTTTATTAAAAAGACTTTAGAATGATGAAAAAATACAGATTTAGTGGCATTACACAAAATAATTTCAGAACATCGTTTACGAAAAGATTTATAAAATGACAAATGAGTGCAAACAATACAGATTTTGATGCATTACACAAACACCACTTTTCTTATTTCCCTTAGAAGAATGAAAATAAAATTCAAGTAGATTACCTTAAAAAGAGAACCAATACAAAATTACAGACCAAATACCCCAGCCCCATGGAGCTGTGGAATAAAGCCCCTACCTGCACCTGTGTTCTACTAGATGCACAGAGGAAGGAGGGACTGGAGAGAAGAGGATAGGAGTGAGCAGTTCATGTCAGCTCATCCAACCCTGAAGGAGGGAAGCAGCATGACTCCCTGCACTAGCTACACCTGTAGGAGTGCATGAGCACTGTCAACAGAAAGGAGCCTAGTATTCCCCATGCTGTACATGGATAAACTGCAAAGCCATGAGGACTGGCATTTGCACCATCCAAGATCAGCTATCGTGGAGCATGCAAACTGACGAATGCATTGAGATAGGGCAGTCTGCAAGATCAGAACAATGGCCAGTCACTAACACTTCACTCTCCCTTCCACTGCAGAACAAATGGGATAGACAGCTCTTGCTTTAGAGGAGGAATGCGTAGGTCAACTGGGTGCAGAAAGGGGAACCAGTAAGCCAATCTTGCAGACTCAAAAAAAAAAAAAAAAAAAAAAAAAAAGGATAACATGTCCAGAAGACAACTGCATGTCATGTGATTCCAAATAGTATTTAAAATGAGTACTTGTTCACACAGCAATATGTTCTGATGAAGTCTGGTGGAATCAATTCATTAGGACAAAAGTGCTGAACAGTTTTAAAATAAATGTAATTTTTGTCTACGGATCACCCACTGTATTATGTTCTACTTAGCATGGTTGTTCCATTTTGATAGTTTTGAGTCTTGCACATTGAACAGGTGTTACGGAATTTTATGTGTTCTATATAATCAAAACATACTGTTGTTTTCAGTGCCTGCTAAGATGTTTACCTGGAGAACATGAAGACAGATACAGCAGCCAATTATATAGCTCAAGTGTGTAGCAAAAAAAATTACACTGCAAGGGATATGAGCTTACTGGTTGGAGGACATTTCCCTGAGGAGAAAATGGACTAGGGACACATGGTTGATCTGTAATTCTGCTCCAGAGACACATGGCTATGGCAAATTCACTGTAGGTGCAAACAGCATACAGCATTGTGCACATGGCTGGAAAAACCAACAGCCTGGAGGACTAGGATGTGTGTGACTTGTCTACTTCAATCTTCTACTGACAAATAATCAGATGGAGGCCTGGCACCAGAGGCTGAATGTGTTACTAGGATGCCCTACAATACATCCCCCTAAAATTCTTACAATGCTGCAGCAAAAACAAAATCTGACAGATGCCCAGAGAGAGAATCCCTGCTCAGGTGAATGTTTGCTACTCCTTGAACAAACGCTATACTGGTACAGAAGTGTGACTACAGCAACATACAGGATTTCCTCCTTTTTGCTGCACGCTCCTGCAAGTTGTAGCTACATAAACAGGTACTGTACCACCCAAGCACAATAACTTTAATTTCCTCTGATGCATTAATAAAGGCTTTGCATTTTCTCTGCCACTGACATGCTCGCTGATCATTCTGCTATAGGTGCCTGTCATACAGGCTGCTGTCCTTAGGGACCTGTGAGGCCGTGGACACTGCCCCTCCTCTACATACACACTTGGTTATTCCAGCTGTTGGCATGTTGGTACATGCCTTTCTGTGCCAACAATTAATCTGCTGTGGTCATTCGTCTTGGCAGCAGAACTGCAGTTCGGCCATGTGTCCCCATCCAACTGTCCTCTCACTGGAAAATGTTCTACAACCAATAAACCCAAATACACAAATGGGGGCCGAGTCTCTGAAGCAAGTCATTCACTGTGGAAACTCTCTCTATTTCTCCCAGTTACAACAGCAGAACAAAACAGGGTTATATACAGCAATATAAAATGTCTTCAATGTGATGCCAACTAGGTAAAAAAATGTCTTTAACAACTTCCGGCCCAAATCATCTAAAAACTGCCTATCACATGAGCCATTTAGTCTCACTGCTAACCAGAAACTTAAAAATGAAGCAATTTGTTTAATCAGCCAAACAACACACTCACTCCTATTATTTCATTTAAACACCAGACAGTTAAGATTAAAACATAACATCAAGAAGCTACAGAAGACGGATTTATATATACACACCAACAGTAATTTCATCCTGTGTTGTTACTCCAAATCCATAGTGCTGAAAAACACTTTTAGCGATAAACACTTTTCTTCTGCAAGGTGGGACAAGCCTCCTTGCACTCCCATATGGGAAGCCACCCACACCCCACTCAACTTCTATATTCTAACTCCAAACTTGCACACAGTGGGAAAAATGACAATCTCAATCATTTCTGAATTCTGAATTAGGTTTTCAGCAAAATTTATTTGAAGGAAAAAAGCATTCCCACAATTATCAGTCATACAGTCAAATGGCTTCCCAGTAGAAGAGTATTGTGACAGCTCTTTATCAGTGTGAGTTTACTTACACAACAAATGTCACAAGTATCTTCGGGATGCCACATTTTACCCACTGCAACATATATAAAATACAGCATGCTCGATACTCCATTAAGACTTACTGTTAAAATTTACTTATTAAAAAAGATACTTAAACCTTTTGAACATTTCATCAATCATATGAAGCTAATTTCTCACCGATAGTGAGGGGGTGCAGAATAAGGTCATTCTGGTACTAAGTATATGCATCTCAGAGACTACAACATGCATGCATGCCATCAAGGTAACACACAGTTAACAGTTTTACTTCTCCCATGAGCTTCATGTGGTACTTAATGTTGTTTTGAGGATTTAATCTGAAAAAACAGAATACATGTACACTCCAATGTACCTACAAATTTTTTTTTCTGGGTATTTTCCCAACCTGACACGGAATTTGACAATTGATTGAATGTGATATTTGGTCCCCAGTACTCTCCCTTTCTAATGCTAACACTGCTGTCAGGAAACTAACAGACTTGCTACTCTAACTTCAAAACACTGACTTCCCAGTAATAAGTCCGAAGACAAGAAGACTGTTGCTTGGGACTGCCAGTTGCTTGAGTTCCCGTTAACGGGGACTTTACTGTATTAGATATCAAACAAAAGAGTCTAGTCTACAACAGGTAAGAGAACCTCTCATCTTTATTGTATATGTTATAAATTTCAATGCCTTCTTTTTCAGAACTTTGTTATACTATTGTGACTGATTTTTATACTGCCTAAGTTCATACAGGGAAATCATTGTCTCTTATTAACTCACTAACTGCACTTCTTGTGAAAAAAAACCTGCGGAAATTAGCACTTTTGTTCTCCAGTTGCATTGTTGGGTAGGAATGGTTTTGTACATCTCCTCCTTGCTGTTGCTGTACTGCTACGCACTTTTGATTTGACTGTATTGATATTACATTTAAATAATATGGCTGCACAATTGTATCTTGTTGCTTTGGTACTGTTGCTACTGACATTACTTCAGATAATACTGCACTTCCGTCTTTTGCTTATACTAGGTATATAAAAACAAATGTACTTATCTCAGTAACTGACTGCACTTTTTGATTACTGGTATTGATGAAGCTGTGCTTGTTCTAATTACTACATTATTGTTACATTACTTAAAGCTGCTTCTCTACAGTACCACAATACAGAGTACAAGGCTACCTTTGTTATATATCTTCATTACTTGACTTGACAGCTGTGCTGCTACTGCACTTGAAACTACTCATTTACGTTATGTGTTGATATTAGAATTACTGCATTTAGATCCACTGAGTTAAGACTACAAATTGTAGGTTGTTTTTACTGATATCTTTATTGACCCTACATAGTCTTGTCACTTTTACAATTCTTTTTCGTGCATTGCGAATACTACAGCATTCATACCTCATTTTTAAGATAATACTTTAGGCATATCCTTGTTTATCACCTTCTAGCCCAGTCAGTTATCCTTTTCTTAACCTCTCCTATACACCTTCATCTGCACTGGACAGTATGGAATCTCAGTCAGCTGTTTCCCCTTCTATAGCCAGCCTATAGAATTACATATTTTGAGGCATTGTAGTAACTGCCTCATGCTTACCAAAAACTCTTCATTGTTACCTCACAAGGATTCAGTATGTGAGAGATGTAAGTATTTACTTTTAATTTGGAGGCTACCTTCTCACCTCAGAACACATTCCGTAAGCACAACACATATACATATAAAGCACAGAGTACTTCCACTAAACCAACTTATGCCAGGGTTGTTAAGATAACACTGCCTAGATCTCCCAGGCTAAATACTAAAAACCTCAGACATTAGTGTAAACAGCAACCCACTCATCTTCACCTTTCACACCCACACCTAAGATGAATACCACTAACAATGACAAGATTGCAGACTCCAAAACCTTATGGCCCACTGAGTTTACATCAAACTATAGTAATGTTTTAGTAATAGGTGACTTTATTTTAAGACGTACAGACACAATGTTCACAAGGCTGGATAAGAATAGAATGACAGCTGTCTTTCCGAATCCAGGTTCTGAGATGTAATGAGGGCTCTTAAATTCCTCCATCCTGGAAAATAAGATTATGACCGTGCAGTGGTCCACGTGTGGGTGAATGACTTTTAGACACTCTACTCAGAGGGACATGCACAAGGATGTGGCTTTGATAATTGTCTACGTATTTGTTATCTTTCTAGGGGGATCCAGCAAGTGCCAGCTTGAGATGACATGGCTGACAAGTCTTCCTGCTTTGCAGGTAAGACCAACACCTGTTTTACCAATGCTTTTGCATTCTGGCCTTTGCCGTCACCATAGTGCCTTTTTAGCTAGACTCCATCTGACGGACATTCCAAACTAGTAAATTCTAATTTGGAACACATTAAATGTGGCTCTACTCAGTGCCAAGAGTCTTAACAAAAATGCCCCAAACTTGAGGCTTACCTGCAACTTAAACACATTCATATACGTACAGTTACAGAAACATGGTTTCAGAGCAATAAAAGCACTCTTTCTATTCCAGGGTATATTTTCTATCATGCCTTCAGACGCACTGGTAATTGTGGGGGAGCACCAGTATTTGCAAGGATATTATCACCTCATGACAGATTCCTTGGGACACCATATGTGAACTCCTAGAAATCCAAATCTCTCTAAACAAGACTAATTAACATTTCACGGCTACCTACAGACCCTCTATGTCCCCTTCTATGCATGACAGCTTATCGTAACACATTAGCTGAAATCCCCATTAAACCCAGCATCTTTCTACTAGGAGACTTCAGGTATCCATCAGTAAACTGGCTGACCTACACCGTTAATGGTCAGCATCCCCAGTGATTCTTGACATTATAAATGCTAACTCTCTTTCACAAATAGTTAATCACCCTACTATGGACCCCAATATACTGGATCTAGTTCTTAAAAACATGGCCACTTCTTGCACAGCTCCATAAGTATCATCATGTCTTGTTAAATCATGCCATAATTTAGTGACATTTTCCTTTAAAACTGGGGGTACTTCCCCTGTAAATACCACTGTATTTAGGGGCTTCTCAAAAGCAAACCTTCTTTAGTTATTTAATCTTCTTCTTCCGGCTTTTTCCCAGTTAGGGGTCTCCACAGTGGATCACCTGTCTGCTCATGATTGGCAGTGGAGTTTTTACTGTGCCGAGTTGCCAGCCCCGCACCCAATCTTCCACAGAAGGTACACACACACACATGCACTCACGCCTAGGGCCAATTTAGAGTGTCCAATCAACCTACAGCATGTCTTTGGGATGTGGGAGGAAACCGGAGCATCCGGAGGAAACCCACGCGACCACATTCTCCTGTAACCCCCCTCTAAAAGATGCTGTTGCTTAAGCTGTTTTCTATGCCTCTGACTTCTTCTCCCA
The DNA here is from genome assembly GCF_019279795.1 of Protopterus annectens. NCBI lineage: Eukaryota > Metazoa > Chordata > Ceratodontiformes > Protopteridae > Protopterus > Protopterus annectens. The sequence goes on along the minus strand of NC_056738.1, from coordinate 91,799,589 downwards.
CTTAAATTGTACTGATAAGGCAATCCCTATCCACAACAAATATAACGAAAAGTTTAAAAACAAACCCCTGTGGTGGAATACCCATATAAATAAATTATATAACAAGATAAAAAAACTGCTTAACAGCACACTTAAGCAAATTAACAAAGAGAGCCATTAGGAAGCTCAGAGCTGAATATGAACTTAAAATAGTCACAAAAGCCAAAAATAACTGCCAAATATTTTGTTAACTATGTCAGGAAGTTAAGAACTAACTCACAACATTGTTCAGAGCTGGTCCGCAATAATACTACACGCTCTCACCCAAAAGAAATAGCTAATAATCTAGCTAACAAATTTAGTGCACATTTTATTCCTCCCACAGTTATAGTTATCTCACAGGTTCCACAATCCTAGTCACCCCCTTTAATTACTATGGAAGAAGTTTAATAAGCCCTTTCAAAAACTAGGAATACTTCATCCATGGACCTGACAACAGAGCAGGTTCCCTGACTATCAGTGCTAAATATGGCATTTCTAAACCACTACTTAAACTCTTTAATCTAAGCCTCTCCACTGGTTACATTATCTTTTGTAATGCCATTACACAAGGATGGCACAACCACAGACCCTAGTAACTACAGACTCGTTAGTCTCACTAACCTCATATGTGAAGCTGTAGAGCACATTACCTCAAGACTTCATTAAACTGGACATTGGAAATCTCTCATTTCTTGACCCTCATCAGTTTGGCTTTATCAAAAGAAGGTCCTGCCTCTTTAACCTCATTAATTTCTTTGAAAAAGTAACTGAAGCAGTAGACAGTGGCTATGCAGTGCACACGGCATATCTAGACCTAGCCAAGGCCTTTGCCCCTGTTCTCCATGCAAGCATTACTGATAGACTTGTAAATCTGAATATAAATACTTATAGTGTGCGATGGATAGTTAACTGGCTGTCTGTCAGAACCCATGTAGCTAGTGTAGCAGGTGCCACTTCTTAAAGCAAAACAGTTACCAGCTGTATACCACAGGGCTCATTTTTGGGCAATGTCCTATCTGGCATATATTTCTCAGACCGTCAAAATAGCACTTCTGGCCTATGATTAACTAAGTTTGCAGATGACTGTAAATTGGGTGTTGTTATTTGATTTTCAACTGACTCACAATTGCTCCAACACAACTTAGACTATGTTAACAACTGGTACAAGGACAATGGTCTTAAACTAAATGTACAAAATTGCAGAATAATTAATTTTGGTAAACAAAACAGTTTCACTTACTATATATGAGACAGACACCATCTAATCAGAAACTATTGAAAGGGATGTGGGTAGTCTTATTTATAATTCCTTATTATTTGACCACGATATCTCCACAGTAGTTTGAAAAGTCTTTTGTCTGGCCCATCAAATTTCCAAAGGCATCTCCACTAGATCCAAAGACATCTTAATTCCCCTTTATTGATGCCTTATCAGACCCATTACTGAAAATAACACACCTTTTGGCATGTATTTACCTAAACATATCAAACATTTTGAGAGACCTCAGAAATTCATAACTAAAAAGATCAGTGCTCTCAAAAATCTGAGTTATCAGGACAGACTGGCAGCCATTTATCCGTACTCCATGGAGATCTATGTCTAGCCTTTCATGCCATGAATGATCCAACCCTATTTGATCTCTTATTCCTTTGCAGAACTAATGGCACATCAAATGTGCAGTTAAAGGAACTGAACCTTCATCAGCAGATAAGACATGTTGGTGTGAGAGATTAATATCTAACATATCCCTCATCTCTGTAACAAACATCTACTACCTGTCAAGCAGAGTAGCACCCTTGCCACCTTCAAGGTAAACCTAGATAACTGGATTGTTAGCCTCAAATTCAGATAACTGGATTGTTAGCCTCAAATTCTCTCCCGGTCTATTTGGTCTTGCCCTCCTTGAGGGCAGAAGGAACATTTGAATAGGGTATTTAGGCTAGACTTGAAATGGTCTGCAGACCGACTGCCTAGTACCTACCTATGAAACCCAAAATGTAATGGCTCACCAAAGAGCTCAAATCCATAATGAAACAATGTGATGAAGTCTGACAAATGTGGAAACAAGATCTCACTCCAGACAACCTTGACAATTACAAAACTGAGGAACCTGACCAAAAAGGCCATCCACAGACTAAAAAACAAACAACTGAAAACTAAACAAACCTCCCTTCTTTATGCCCCTAAACATTTCTGGTAGGATGTCAACAAACTAGCAAAAAGATTCTCCCTGGAATGAATTATCCCAATCTAGGATACATACCCTGCTCATCTGGTAATCTTACACCTTCTGACTTCCTAAAAGAATTCTCAAGCCTTCACAACTCATCATCTACCCTCAATGCAGCCACAAAAAGACAGCCTAACTCCCCTCATTTCATCACACCTGTTTACTTCTGAAAAATCCCCTCTAAGCAAATTGTACCCCTACTTGAAAAGATTCTTACTGACTCACCACCACCGGGCCTAACAACATCAGCCCGTGGTTCTTGTAGCACTACAGAAATTTCATCACCACTCCTCTTAAACAAATTTACATTCTTTGCCTCACCACTAACACTATGCCATATATTTGAAAATCCTCTTTTGTCAGACCAGTGCCAAAAGAAACCAAGCCTTCTTCTTGCAGTCACTTCTGCCCCATCTCCAGTCTACCTACTCTTGGTAAAATTCTTGAAAAAATCATATGTAGCCAATTTACCACTTACCTGCCTACAAAATATCACCTGTTCTGCATCAAACAGCATGTACTCTGGGCTGTAAGAGCACAATAACTGCTCTACAGACCTTGACTAGATTACATCTAAACTAATACAGATAAAGAAAACTTTAGTAGAGCTCTGTTCATCGACTTAAACTGTGTCTTTGATATGGTCAGTCACCAAATTATACTTCACCTGCAAGACATTAGGATCAGCCTCAGTGCCACTGCATGGCGTTCTAACTGTTCATTCCATGGTAAGATAAAATTAGTCTTTCCGACAGTTCTCTCACTCACTCTGGGGTCCCAAAGGGGTTCACTCTAGCAACCCTTACTTTATTTATTTATGTCTGTTTACCAGGAAAGTCCGACCAGGGTTCAACCAATTTTCAAGGGAGGCCTAGGGAGAAAAGCTCCACATTGAGTTTTTACATACATAAAGTAGCTTACTATAACAGTTCTACAGTTAATACAAAATACGCTGTACTGTAAAAATTTAATTTTTACACACATGAAGTAGCTTGTTATGGAAAACAGTATTTTTCTACAAGCGGTAACATTGTAGGATATGTCTATGTAGAAGAACAAGTAGCAATACATGCTGAAATAATAAGCACTGTACATATACATTCAGCTTCTAAAGAAGACACACAAAATAGAAGTGCAGACAGACAGCAAACTTTCACTCAACCTGTTCCACTTACCACTACTTCTTCATGCAGATAATATGGTTATTTGTAGGTCTGATCCCTGACATCATACAACTGAAACTCAAATTCAAAAGAGCCTTCTTCTAAACTCCAAGAAACTACTTTTCAATGCCAAAAAAAGACATGTTACCATGTTGTTTGCAACCCATAAAAGATTATCTAAATCCTCCCCACTCCTTTCATATCCCTGACTATGACAACAATTCCACTGTAACTAGCTCCTCCTTTAGATATTTGGGGATCTGACTAGACCAATCGCTAAACTTCCATGAGCACAGAGAAAATCTGAGAGCCAACATAGACAGTCTGCTCTTCTGGGCTAATATCTCACTTCCTTTTACATCCAGCAAGGGCTGCTATAGGAAAAGGAATCCCACTTGCTCATCTTCAGTATGGTCTCCCTTGTCTGTATCTGCCCCCGTCAAAAACACTGCCACCCTTCACACCTTATCCAATAAAATACTATGTTGATTCATATCTTCTAGCTCACCACAAAAAGAACACCACTGCTTTTCTCTTTCAGAGGCTAAGTGGCTCCCAGTACAGGCTAGATCAAATCTGTTTCTTGGTCCCTTAAACTTCAAGATACTCAAACTTGACACCCCCCTTCCAAACTGTTTACTGACACTCAGATCTGTAAAATAGGAAGCCAAGACAGAGGCGGTCCACCCCTATAAACCCCTTCTCTGCTAGCCATTGCTTCTCTCAACTGGCCTCAAAACTATGGCAGTACCTTCCTCCTTATTTATCTGAGCACACAAACTACTCCCTGGTCAAGACACAGTTCAAACAATACATAATACACTGTTTTATCTGAAAATTTGTGCTTCATTTGGATCCTGGTTGTTCATCTATCGAAGTGAGAAGAGGTGGTGTTGTGTTACATTCAGTTATGTCTTCGGATCCAAATGTAGATATACCCTGAGTGTTAAGGGATGAATCTGTCTCTTCCTTGGGAGCAGTCGGTGGTTTGGGATCCCAAAGAACAATGGAGCAATACATGAATTCTCAAGCAGCTATAGGTCCAAACCAGGACAATGGAGCAGTGAGTAAAAATGTTGGACCTTTATTTGATGCGTTTTCAATGAGAGGACTAAATGCATAGTTAATCCATTTATGGAAGTGGGACAAACTCTAAACACCATTCTGGTGGAGAAGAGAGAACTGTGTGATAAATTTGAAAAGCTGTTAGAGAGAAAGAGAGACCCGTATATATTACAATATTTTGGGCCTGAAGAGGTATATTGAGCTGGACATTACTCCAAGGGGTCTCTGTTTTGTCAAAAATCTGAGTACACCGTTTGATGAAAACTGTCCTGCAGACAAGCAGTTTGCAGCTTCACATAAATGTGTAATGGAGTGGCTACAAATTTTGCTGGAAAGAGATGAATTAAAACATAAAAAGTTGAAGCAAGAATTGGCAACTTTATCTAATACCATTACTAATTCTATTGGTGCAGTGAATGTGAGTAATTTTTTTAAGCAAAATTAATACTAAGTTAAGCACATTGGAAACTGAATTGGTGAATTATAAAAAGAACAAACTGATGAGAGATGTCAATGATTACGAGGGAGGACGAACTTTCATGACGTCAACCAATCAGCATAGAGATAAACCCCGGAAGCAATATGGCGACAAGAAGCAGAAGTTTTCAGTGTCGTTTCCTTCGTGGGAAGGTTCAGACTTAAGTGATACTACAGAGAACTATGAAGAGGACTATCCACCTTTACCATATCAACAACAACCATTTGAGCACCAAAACTGTTTTCGGAACCATGCAGGTCAACAACGACAGGGCCAGAAACAGAGTAGGTATACTGCCCACAATTCAAACAGCTTCTACAATAAGGACTATAGAAGCGGACAATACAATAGTAAGAAATTTATTATATTGATGTATGTAATGTACAGAATGATGTTACTTTGAATGTAGTAAATTTGTCCAACTGTAATTTAACACAAGAACAGTATACAGTTTTAAATTTAGGTCTGAAGTTTATTCCAACGGTTATTCCACGGACGCATGTTTTTAAACAAGAAATTTTTAAGTTTATCCATAAATTACATTTAAAATGTTTTTTTCTTTAACAAAGGAAATGAGAATGATAATGAAATTAATTTAAGTGATGAATTTTCCGATGAAAGTTTTTTTTCATGTAATGAAGATAATGAGCAACAATGTGATGAAGATGAAATGACAAAATATAATGCTTATTGTTTACTGAATACTTCCAGTATCCCAGTAGTTAGCAAGTTTATGCCTCCTTTCCAGAACCAGTGCATCTCCCATTTCAACTCAATGGTTAATTTTGAAGGTGGAAATATATGCAGGGAAGTATTAGAAAATAAAAAAATGTATTAACTATAACCTAACTTATAAAGAATGGAAGGCATTAATAGAGCTCCAGAATAATAAGGAGCCAGTAATTAAACCAGCGGATAAAGGTAATCGAATTGTTATAATGAATGCCATACAATATCATAAAATGTGCATGGAACATTTAAGTAACCAAGAAGTATATGAGAATAGTGAAAAATCAAATCTTAGTAAAGCAATGGGGAAATATAACAAACTGTTACAGAAAGGTCTGTGTTTAGGTTATTTCTCAAAGAAGGATGTGGAAAGTAAGTTGGCAGCTAATAATAAAGAATTAGAGGTATTTTTTGTTTGCCAAAAATCCAGAAAAATTTGAGAAAACCTCCAGGAAGACCAATTGTATCGCCATGCAACAATTTTTTACATAATATAGGTTTATTGTTACATGAAAAATTACTTCCTTATGTAAAGAAAAATTCTTATACACAGGATAGTTTTGATTTTTTTTAACAAAGATTGCTGGAACTGAGTGGAAAAGGGAGATGTATTGGATTGTGTTAGACGTGAGAAGTCTATACACATCTATTAAACATAGTGATGGTTTAACTGCTGTAGCATATTTTCTGGGGGATAACCCTCTGTCCACATTCATAATAGAGATGGTGGACTTTTGTCTGCAAAATAATTTCTTTCTTTATAATAATGTAATGTATAGACAGAAACAGGGGACTGCCATGGGGGCACCTTTTGCCCCCATGTATGCAAATCTTTTTATGTCCTTCTTTGAAATAACATTTAGGCAGGAATTTATAAAACATGTTAAGAATTATTTTCGCTACACTGACGATTTGATTTTTGTGTGCGAAGGAGGGGCAGAAAAGGTTAATAAGTTAATAGACAGAAACAGGGGACTGCCATGGGGGCACCTTTTGCCCCCATGTATGCAAATCTTTTTATGTCCTTCTTTGAAATAACATTTAGGCAGGAATTTATAAAACATGTTAAGAATTATTTTCGCTACACTGACGATTTGATTTTTGTGTGCGAAGGAGGGGCAGAAAAGGTTAATAAGTTAATAGACAGAAACAGGGGACTGCCATGGGGGCACCTTTTGCCCCCATGTATGCAAATCTTTTTATGTCCTTCTTTGAAATAACATTTAGGCAGGAATTTATGAAACGACATGTTAAGAATTATTTTCGCTACATTGACGATTTGATTTTTGTGTGCGAAGGACGGGCAGAAAAGGTTAATAAGTTTGTAACAGAGATGCACCAGAATCCGTTTGACCTCAGTTTTGATGGTTTACAACAAGGAAATAAGGTGCATTTTTTAGATTGGGAGTTACAGGGCAAGGAAGATGGTACCATCGTAACAGGAGTGCATAGAAAATTTACTGATGTTAACCAGTTTTTACATGCATCTAGTTGCCATCCACCTCATACAATAGTTGCCCTTCCTTAAAATGAATTCTTAAGGTTGTCAAGAATTTGTAATAACCAAGATCTTTTAAAGGATGAAATTTGTAACTCAGCTGATATGTTCATAAAGAGAGGGTATAGTCCATTTATAGTTAAGGAAGCAATATATAGGGTATAGTATAGGAATTTAAATAATCAAAATAAGATAAATAAAATAATACATGAGATGGAAGAAGTGAAGTTAAATCAAATGCAAAATATTTATTTTGTCTCTATGTATAACATTAGAAATAAGGAAATAATAGGGATGCTGGAGCATTACGGAATTTTTGATGCATGATACATTTTTAGTAAATGTTTTACCAAGACATCGCTCAAAATCGTATGTGAGAGGCAGAAGCATAAGGGACATGTTGGTACATGGATTATTTACTTTACCAAATCTACCAGTACCTAGAATGTTGATGGAAACAGATACAGGAAATGTGGGAGATGTCCAGTGTGTCCACATATTGTTAAGTGTTTTGAATGTATTAATAACATTTCCTTTATTCCCAAAGATAGATTTTCATGTGAATCAAAGGGGGTAATTTATATTTTGAGTTGTCCTTGTAATATGTTCTATGTGGGAGAAATGAAAAGGATGTTTCAGTTAAGATTTATGGAACACATTAGGGACATCAAAAATTGTAAAGAAGAAAAAACAATTGCTGCTCATTTTATGAAATCACATACTAATGATTATTCATTACTGAAGGGAAGCATTTTAGAACAAATTAATTGTTTTGTATGGATGAAAATGTTTTAAAGGAAAAACTTCTATATAAAGAAAGTATTTACATTTTGACCACAATGGTCCCTATGGGACTTAATCGGGAATTGAATTGGAGAAGTTTGCTTTAAGGGGTAAATGGTTTAATGAGTTAATTTATTATTTAATTGATGTATAATGTGTACATAAGTTTGATGTTTGATGAGCTTTGTAGTCCAAGAAGATGTTTTCACAGAGGCGCTAGAATTAAAACTGTTTTACCTGAAGATTTGTGTTTCATTTGGATCCTGGTTGTTCATCTATCGAAGTGAGGAAAGGTGGTGTTGTGTTAAATACATAATAAACAGTCTGAATGCAACTGTACATCTAAAAGGACGTCACCTAAACAGATATCTTCAACTGTATAGTACCTTTACCTCCCACATGACTGATCAATTTGACTTAATGAGTCATTCTAAGCTGTGATTCAGCCTACAATACTGCTCTAAACCCACAACACATAATCCAGTCATCTCTTTCATCTTACAGATTTCTTATTAGCTTTCCTAACCAAGTTACTACTGCCATATATCCACCACTTCTACTCCGCCTTATCCTCCAACTTCAGTTCTTCCTTTTCTATTCCACTAAAGTAATTGTACATGTATTTGGTTTGTTAGATCTTCTATGCGTATATTAATTGTCAGATTTTATATACTTACTCATAAATGTAAATCACTGTTACTTATATACTGTACATTGTTTTGTGAAATTACAATGTCACTCAGGTTGAATTTAACTAACTTAAGTAAATAAATGTGTCATGGAAGAAAGTTCAGACTGTGTGTGTGTGTGTGTGTGTGTGTGTGTGTGTGTGTGTGTGTGTGTGTGTGTGTGTGTGTGTGTGTGTGTGTGTGTGTGTGTCAGGAGGGGGGCATTAGTTGGTACGTTTTCACTGCCTCCTTTTGGTCCTCACCCAGGTAAGCAATTCTACATTTTATATCCTTGATGAAGCACCAAACAGCCACTCAAATGGCAGAAATAAATATTGGCCACCTCCATTATATAAAGTTTCCCTTAGTTAAAACTTCCTAAAATTTCACCCAGAAGAAATACACAGACCAAAACTCAAAGCTTCAGCTCAATGAGACCTATAAAAATGTATTTTATGTGGGGGTGAGAGCAAACTCCCAATTCACCCAGCATGTGGAAAGTTTTGCTTCAATCATAGTTACAGGTTAGTACTAGGCTAACTGAGCTTGTGGGGATTTTAAGCCAAGCCAATTACCGCATTTGAGAATCAAACACTGAATTTTGTGTCTGTAAGTTGAACATCTTAACCATTATGCCAACTCCCCAAACTCCCATTTTTTGCCATTTCTTATACAGTAAACTTTCAGTTAACTGGCACCCGTGGGGATTGGTAGATGCCAGATAAGTGTAGTTTCTGGTTACTTGAGAGTTACTATTTAAAACAGGCCTAACTAATACTGTACCCCATACTATACCATACCATACCATAAACACTGTATTGATTTGATTTTAATACTGAAATATAGTAACTAAAATCAAATTAAGACAAAATACTAAATGCAACACAGTTTTATTATAAAAACAACCTTGTAAATGCAGTCAATAACTATACAGCACAAAACAATTTGAAAACTGTCAAAACGATCAGATGCACAAAAATACAGATGCTTTGTGGGTAATGTACATCCTTCACCACAGAGACACTACAAAGCATTAAATAATTCAGTTAAAACAACTGCATATGAGAGAGTCTGCACTGTACACAGAACATGACATTGCAGAATACTGTGGATAATAATATAGTTCAAACAACAAAAATGAGATAAAAATGTAAGAACTTTGATGATAGCAGGAGAGTATAACAACTGGAAACTGTAGCCTGAGAAGTAAAATAGTGGAAATAACTTGAAAATGAGAGGAAAATGGGTAAGTTAACTGTGGGCATGAACTGAAAAGTCCACTATGTCAGGCTCTGTCCAGATTTCTTGCACTAGCAGGTTGAGCGGTATGATCTATGAGCCTACCTCTTTGTGTAAATAAAAGTAAGCCAGAGTGTTCAGGTCCTAAGAGAAGCGGACATGATTAAATGGTTACGGAGCGACAGACAATTTCTGTGTGCTCATCACTTGCTGCTCTGGGCCCGCGCTTATGCAACATCTACTGTTTCCTAAGCCATGACACTTGTACTACTCATTGACAGCAGTCAGAGACCTCTTGGCCAAACTAGCATGTGACGATGGCTGGATTAACTTTCAATTAAGTTGCCAGAATTAAAATGGATGGAATGAATTGTATACTCACCCCACAATAAATGTTTCCTGTGAAAATTGTGAGGTAAATTTGTCCACCTGCGTCTTTGTAATGTGTTTTTCCTGCACAAGAATGGGAAAGATCAGCTGATTCCCTCTATGTCTTGTGATAACACCTTCCTGATTTTCTGTGCGTGTTGGTTTGGTCACGGATGAGTTAAATATGCTACGTTTCGTTTCAGGCATGATACCGCAGTGTTGGTAAATGTCAGTGGCGAGGATGACTTAGCAGAAACAGGTGAGTGTAGCATCAGTATTTCATGTAAACATATCTTTCCACTGTCTTGATTCTTGTCTCATATGTTGGTTTGGTCCTCCTAAAATTTGTGGTTTTCTAGCAGATCACTGAGGATTGAAGTGTCTAAATAATGATGTCTGACTTCCTTCACGAAATGCATGCTAACACAAATCCAGACATTCTAGCAATTTTCTAAGTTTATAAGAGGTACTTAGATTTTCCCCTATTTTGGACCTTTGTTCCACATTATTTTGAGTTTTGTCCAGAATTCTTGTGCTAAGAAGTTGAGGGTAATGCGCTAGGGAATTCAGAAATCATATTTCAATCCATACAGCTATGGTGAGACTGGATCTCATTTTTAAGCGTGCATTTTGCTGGTTGCTTGGGAATGCCGGTTGCTTGAGTTCCAGTAAACAGAGAGTCTACTTTATATGCTAATTCCACAGTCTTTACATACTAACTTCATGGCTACACAACTATGGAGAAAACAGAAAACTCCACACAAACTGACTCACTGCCAGAATGGAAAGCAAACAGGAAATGGAGTAATTTCCTATGGATAACAGTGATCAAGGAACTGCACTTTATGATAGTTTAAACCTCATCCACTTTACATTCAACAAAGAACAGGGAAACAAGGTATAAATGAAATTTACACACATCATAATGACAGATCTGCACTAGCAGTTTCATCTCTGCCACCAGTTAAGATCTGGAGGATTTAGCCCGGCAGCATAAACTTTCCCAGGTTACCTCAGTCCCTTCCCTTACCTATAATTTCACGTGTCTAAGGACATGTCTCTATATATCTAACAGTCCACATAAAGTGGACCACAAACAAAGCAAAACTCACCCTGCTCCTGAACCCCTAATAAAGGTGCCTGCCAAGCCTGAGGTTGGAGAAGAAGTGTGGGGATTGTGGAAGAGATGAAAGTGACGATGCATATCTTCACTACAGTAAGTATGTAACTTTCTTATCTGATGTTGATAGTTTCATCTTCATCACCAAGAGTTTGGCACCTTGGGTAGATTTCATAAAAGAATACCCTGAATTGTAAGTGGTCCCACAGGAAACCCATGACCTGAAGATCATATCCTTTGTAATGTCTTTCTAAAGTACTCTGCAGTGCCCTTGTATGATCTGCTGTAACATTTTTAATGAAGGCTTGTAAGGTTGTCATCTTATGAGTACCTGTAAACTTTGATAAAGTCTGCCAAATTTCTTGTAACAATATTTTATGCACTTATAATTTTACAATTTTATGAGACAGCAAAAGAAACAAGGTTGATTTGGATACTTAGGAAAAACATTTTTTTTAATTAAATAAAAAGCTGTGACCTTATGGATTTTGTTCTCTACAAATAAACTCTTAAATTGCCTACGCACATCCAAATTAAAAAGATGGTATTTGCCACAGTTAGCATAATTAAAGAAGAAAACTAAAGGTCAACAGACTGAATAATATTCATTTCTATGGTCATTTACAGGATAAACAAAGGATTTGCTCTCACAGACACTGTCTTTACGAAAGAAATGGAGAGTTAGAACACAAGGTTTGAAGCTTTGAAGTCCTTCTAGCTGAGATAACAGCAACTAAGAAGAGTGCTTTCCACGAAGTTTAACTCTGCAGAAGAATGGTCAAAAAGAAGCAGTATAAGCTTCTCTATAACAAAGTACAGGCTTAAGGAAAAATCAGAGACTTAACAGGGGAGGCTGAAGCAGAAAATTGTCTCTCAAGAAGGTTTTGCAGACTCTGAAATAAGTTCAAGAGATAAAATCAGCATCTTAGCAAAAAAATTTGTAAGGCTGCTAGGTGAGCCTTAACAAGGAAGCCAAGGATTGAATCTGACAAACACTCCAAATCACTGGAAACAACAGCTATGAAAGGGTCTGTTCCCCTGGCAGTAGCCCATAAGGAAAAATAAGTTAATTTGCTATATTAAGTCTTCCTTGTGCTTGGTCTCTGTGCAGAGCTAAGGATCTGGACAACATGCTCAGGGAATAACAGGTCCCTGACAATCACAGAAAAGTACAGTTTTGTACCTACCATAAATGTAGATGTTTGAGTGTTCACACTGCTGCAGTCATTACACTTGGGTTATCCTGCCATCAGGTAGTCCCGCAGTCGGCCAGAGTTCCAAAGTCTTGGTCCGGCGTTGGCTGCTGTCACTTCTTCCCTGACGTCAGTGCACCAGGGGTATATAAGATGCATCCGACGCCATTTTCTTCAGTTTTTCTTGCCCCAGATGCCCCCAAGTAGGTAGGCAATACATATTGCTAATAAAAAATATACATATAAAATAAAAACAATACCTTCAGTTACAAGCAAATACACCACAAAGGTTGTATAGGATAGAAAGGTATAGATAAGTCCAGCTAGTTCAGAGGGGATGGAGGGAGGGTAACCTGGACTGCAGCAGTGTGAACACTCGAACATCTACATTTATGGCAGGTACAAAACTGTACTATGTTCATCATGTTACACTGCTGCAGTCATTACACTTGGGTAGAATCCCAAAGCTAAGGTTGGGTGGCTGGTCTATAAAGAGTTAGGATTGGCTATGAGGCCCTGCAGAACTGCAGTGGCAAATCCTGCTCTGGATTTACAGTAAAGAGGCAGGTGGTAATGCTTGGTAAAGGTGTGCACTGAACTCCAAGTTGCAGCCTCCAAAATTTCCTTGGTAGGTACTCCTCTGAGAAAGGCTGTTGAAGTGGCTGTTGCCCTGGTGGAATGTGGCCTAATGTTATTTGGGACGGATTTTCCATGCTGTGTGTAGCAGTACCGAATACAGTGCCCTATCCATTTGGGTATAGTCTGCTTTGAGATAGCCTTGCCCTGTGATCCTGCAGCATATGCTACAAACAGTTGCTCAGTTTTCCTGAAAGCTTTTGTTTTGTCCAAGTAGAAGCGTAGCTGCCTGTGTATGTCCAAAGAAAGCAGAAGTTTCTCCCCTTTATTCTGGGGGTTTGGATAAAAAGTTGGCAAACGGATGGTTTGGTTAAAAGCCACACTAGATACCACCTTTGGCATAAAGGTAGGGATTGTCCTTAAAGAAACCCTGTCCTGATGAAAAATTATAAAAGGTTCCACCGCCATTAATGCCTGTAGCTCTGAGACTCTTTGTGCTGAAGTTGCTGCCAGGAGCAGAGCTGTTTTCCATGATAAAAATTTTAGATCGGCTGTATTGGCTGGCTCAAAAGGTGGCAGAGTTAGTTTTTCCAAAATGAAATTGAGGTCCCAAGTTGGTGTTGGTGCTCTTCGGGGCGGTCTTATGTTTTTAGCCCCTCTGAGGTACTGCTTTAGCAAGGGATGAGAGAATAAAGGAGGATCCGTGTTGTAATGTGCTGAAATGGCAGATGCGTGGATCTTAATTGATGAGAAGGATAGGCCACTGTCCAGCATCTCAGTTAAGTATTGTAAAATCTGAGGAATGTTTGGAACAAGTGGGTCAAGGATTTGAGCCTGGTTCCAGGCGCAGAATCTCTTCCATTTTTCTGAGTAAGCTTACTTGGTGCTAGGCCTCCTGGCCTCCAAAATGACATCCATAACAGCTTTAGAGAGAGATGTTGCCTGTTTAACTAATGAATCTGCCATGCAGCCAGATTTAGTGTTTTGAGCTGACTGTGCAGGATCTGATTGTTTTGTTGAGTCAGAAGGTGTGGAATTTGAGGCAAAATCCATGGTGGGCCTTGAGCTATGTTCCTTAAGATAGGGTACCAGTGCTGGCGTGGCCAGTCTGGAGCAATCAGGATCATCTGTGGTTTTTCTTGTCTGGCTTTTAGGAGTACCTTTGAAAGGAGAGGCAGTGGTGGGAAGGCATAAACTTTTAGGTTTTTCCAAAAGAGCATCCACTTTCCATGCTTGTTTGTGATAAGTCCTTGTGCAGAATTTTTGTAGTTGGCAATTCAGTGGGGAGGCAAAAAGATCTATGTCTGGGCATCCCCAATTTTGCGTTACCATGCTGAAGATTTGTGGATTCAATTTCCATTCGTGAGGGTCTATGATATTTCTGCTGAGATCGTCTGCCAGAGTATTTTTCTTTCCTGGCAGGAATTGTGCTTATAGGTGAACTTGGTATGTTAGAGCTGTGTTCCACAAGGTCATGGCTTGCCTGCATAGGGGATAAGAATGTGTGCCCCATTGCTTGTTTATGTACCACATTACTGTGGTGTTGTCTGTCTTTAATAATAGTTGTCTTGGATGCAGAAGGTCCTTGAAAGCTGTTAGGGCATTTTGAACAGCCAACATCTCTTTTTGATTGATGTGAAGATGCATCTGGTCTGTGGTCCACTTGCCCTGAATGCATTTTCCTGCCAGGTGTGCTCCCCAGGCGTAATCCGAAGCATCTGTTGTTAGAGTCTGCCTGGCTGTGGGTAGGGTAAAAGGCTGACCCTTGTTTAGGTGACATGCCTGTGCCCACCATCAAAACTCCTGTTGTAGGCAGGGAATCATTGGTATTACTGCTTCTAAACTGTGAGAGTGTTGAGTCCAAACAGTTTTTAGGTACCATTGTAATTTCCTCATATGCAGTCTGGCATATGGTATTAGTAGTATGCAGGATGCCATGTATCCCAGGGCCTGCAGAATTTTTCTTGCAGGGAGATGGGACTTTTTTGCCAGTAATTGAAAATATTGAGTTAGTTGAACTTGTTTGTCTGGCGTGAGGTAAGCCATCTGGGCCGTTGTATTTAAGCTGGCACCCAGGAATATAATCTGTTGTGACGGCACTAGTTTTGACTTCTTTTTGTTTACTGTGTACCCTAGAGAAATTAGAAACCTTTTTACAAACGCCAGATGCTGTAGAAGAATGTCCTTTGTCTCTGCTTGAATGAGGCAGTCGTCCAGGTATGGATATATTTGAATTCCTTTTTGTCTGCAAAATGCAATTACTGGTGCCAGGCACTTTGTGAAGACCCTGGGTGCAGTAGATAAGCCAAAGGGCAGTGCAGAGAATTGGTAGTGCAATGTACCAGCTTTGAATCTGAGGTATCTTCTGCAATTTTGTCTGATAGGGACATGCAGGTATGCTTCTTTGAGGTCCAGATTAACAAGCCAAGCCTTCTTCTTGCCCAGCATGGGTAGAAGCTGCTGTAATGTCAACATTTTGAATTTCGGAATATCCAGGTAAGTATTTAGAATTGAAAGGTCTAGTATGGGCCTCCAGGCCGTGTCCTTTCTGGGGACCAGGAAGAGTCTTGAGTAAAATCCTTGTCCTTGCTCCTGTTGTGGTACTTTCTGAATAGCTCTCATGTCCATGAGGGCTGAAATTTGTTTTTGTGCCTCTGCCCATTGATTTTGTGGCAGGTCTGGCATTTCTTTTAGCCTTGGTAAAGTATGAAAGTGGAACCTGTAACCTTGAGATACAATATTTAGAACCCATTTGTCTTGGGTGATTGTTTGCCAATTTTGAGAAAAAAGTGCTAGTTTCCCCCCTAAGGGGGCTTCCAAAAGGGAAGTGCTTGGCGTACGAAGGGGAAAGTCATTGTGACTGTTTCCTGTAAGGTTGAGACTTGTCCTCACCTCCTTTTGGGGTTGAGGTGCCCCACTGTCATTGTCTGTTTGAGCCTTGGGGTTGAGATCTGCCTCTTTGGCGTCTGTATCTGCCTCTCTGTGGCCTGTCTGACATTGGAAAGGACCAATTCTTAGTTGGCCAATTTCTGCTAAATTGAGGTGGCTGTACCTGTAAGAAATCCTTGACTGTTTGCATAGATTTAGCTTTATCCTCCATTTTCTTTAACACCTCTTCTGCCTTAACCCCAAACAAAGTATCATGCTGTAAAGGAGCATCCAATAATTTTGCCTTAACATGATCAGGTAAACTCTGTTCTTTTAACCAAGCATGTCTTCGAATCACCGAACCTGTAACTGCGGCTCTACAAGAAGCCTCTAAAGAATCAAAACCACATTGCAGAGTATGTTTTCCCACCTGTTCAACTGCATGCAATAAATCCTGCTTTTCTTTACAATCAGGAGCTTCTGAGCTTGCAAGCATTTTCTGTTTTAACTGAGCCATTAAATACTGTTGGTACTTAAGCATGTGAAACTGGCAATTTAAAGCTCTTATTGCTAAAGTTGCAGAAGTGTATACTTTCTTCCCCCATCTATCCAAAGCTCTGGAATCTCTGTCAGAGGGTACTGGATTTTTTGCAATGGAAGCCTTAACCCATTTTGGACCCTGGGAAAGAGTTTCTGGATCAGCAGAAGAGTTTTTATAAAGAAAATTGTGAGAGTCAGGGACTCTATAATACCTGTCTGGCTTAGCTGGTGCAGGGGGCAAAGAATCAGGAGATAAGCTGGATTCAAAGAACACATCATCCACAATATTTAGCACAGGCGGAATAACCAGGGGCCTGTGCTGAGGCAATAAAAGGAAATCCCTGAGCCTTTTCTTGGATTCTGAGTAATCCTGATTTCCCAATGGAAATGCTCCCTCGTGGTATGTAAAGTTTCCCCAAAAGACTAATCCTCAGGAGGAGAGGCTGAAGGGATAGATTCTTCAGCATCAGAGTCCTCATAGGGGGGATAGAGAGTATTCCTGGTCTGAAGAGGAATCAGAGGAAATGGAAACCTGATCAGAGGAATCATAGTCAGTATCCTGCCTAGGCCTTTTCTCAGAAGGGGGATGGGAACCCCTGATTACAGTAATGAGGTCTTTGGCCATTTTAAGCATCTGTTTCTCAGGCATGGAGGACTGTCCAGGAGAATGCTGTACTTGTTTCCTTGTCTTTAATGGTACTTTTGTCTTGGCTGTTGTTTTAAAGGTAAGCTGTGAAGGTCTGAAAACAACATCAGAAGCCGATGCCTGCTCAGCGGCTCTGGACCCATCTGAGGGATTAGTTTCCATAGGCCCAATACCTTGAGTTTCCAGAGGCCTAGTTGTCTCCACGTGGGAGTTGGAGGCGGCCTGTGGCTCCGAGGTAGCGGGTGTCAGGGGCTACGAAAGCGCCTCACTGAGGACCGGCAAACCGGCGACTGGCCTAGAAGAGGTTTCATCATCGGTTTGGACCTCGGATGCCTGTCTT
Source organism: Protopterus annectens (assembly GCF_019279795.1). Taxonomy (NCBI): domain Eukaryota; kingdom Metazoa; phylum Chordata; order Ceratodontiformes; family Protopteridae; genus Protopterus; species Protopterus annectens. The sequence goes on along the minus strand of NC_056738.1, from coordinate 91,782,062 downwards.
TATCTTTGTCCTTGCGTTTTTTCGGTATTGCAGTTGTCGGTTGATCCGATGGCATAGTATAATTGTACCTTCGGCCAAAGTAGTGCAAAGCAAAATCAAAACGTCTTTTTATAGTGTGTTTGTTAAATCTAGCACAAAACTGACAACTAGTGATGTCGTGATCAGGGCCTAGGCATGGAATACAGTAAGAGTGGAAGTCCTTATGAGGTATTTGCTTCCCACAAGAAATACAATTATTAACTTTTTCTGACATCGGTCTGAGGCAAGAAAAAAGTTTCCTCAATGGGGTATTTAGCTTCATTAAATACTTCGGATCTGAAATACGACTTCAAAAATCTCAGGAGTCGGCCGACCGGCACTTGCGAACTGCTTCTGCTTCGGGCACCACGTGGCAAGAAAGACTGAAGAAAATGGCGTCGGATGCATCTTATATACCCCCTGGCGCACTGACGTCAGGGAAGAAGCGACAGCAACCGATGCCGGACCAAGACTTTGGAACTCTGGCCGACTGCGGGACCGCCTGACGCAGGATAACCCAAGTATAATGACTGCAGCAGTGTAACACGATGAACATCTGAATAAACCAAGCAGTTGACATGATGTTGTGAAGGGCCAGACGAGGCATGTTGGACAGGTAACATAGGAGATCCTTGAATGGCTTTTGGGGGGGTAAAAAGGGGTTATTATAACCACATTGGCCTTGCTAGATTTTGCCTTCTTTAGAACTTGGGAATAAAGGGAAAATGGGAAAGGTATAAAGGAATAGGGCCACTTTGGAATGAATGCATCTCCTGACCATCTTCTCAAGAGAAGAATAGGGGAAAAAAGTTGCTGCATTTAAGGTTGATTAGGGTTGAAAACAAGACACATCAAGGCTTCCTCCTGAGATAGAAGCAGCTCCATTCTACTTGTGCGCCATCAGCAGGCAATGAGAGGGGCAATAAGAAGGTGACTGGAAGCAAAGACTCATTATCATACTCTCATGGCCTTTTGATTAAGGGAACAGGAATGAGATCTCCCCTGCTTATGTCATCAGTAAGAAGGGTGTCCCAGAACAACTGCAAGGTTAGAAGGACAGCCCTCATTCCCAGAAAAGTGATGTGCAGATTGCCATCGTGGGTCAACCATATACCTTAAATTATCTGTTCCAAATAATCTCCCCTCACTTAATAGCACAGGCATGGGTTCAGCCTCGTAGCCAGCAAGATATTTCTCTGTAGTACATTTGACTGGGGACACATGGCTAAAGTAACAGTCAGCTGCAAAGATATATGGCTGTTGCAAATTTTCCTGTGGGCAAAGAGAAGCATGCAATGCCATGCCCACAGTCTTAACCAAATGCACAGGGGGAAAATAATGTCCATGGGCCCCAAGACACCAGCAGACAGCAGGTAGTGTGGCAGACATCATCAGCAGACTGTACAATTAGCATGTCAATGGCAGCAAAAATGCACTGCATAATGGACACTGCCTTTAACTACTGACTTGTGTGGGCCACTACCTCCTTCACAGTGTCTAAGGAACACTGCCTAAAACACATAGAATAAGAGCATGCATGTGAACACAGTAGCATGCAGGATTTCTTCCATGCTGTAGCACACTTCTAAATACTGTTCTTACATAAGCATGTATTGCACACCAAGCACAACACATATTACTTCTCCTGCGCACATACACTTGCTTATTTAATACCTTCCATGTGAGGTGGAAGGGGAGTACAGGGGTTGAATCTGCTCTAGTGTCTTTAGGGCATGTGTGGTGTCTAGTGTTCCCACATGACTTTTTCTTTTCTTTTTTTTCAAAGTGCAGAGTTCTCCCTAGTGTCTAGTGTTCCCCCTGTCTCCAAGTACCATTAAGGCACAATGGTCTAGAGTTATTTCTGGTGCTTGGTAGCCCCCCCCAGTCCATGTCTTGTTTAAATGCCAATAAGACACAATGTTCAAGAGTTGTCCCTGGTGGCTAGTGTCCTCCCAGTGTTACAGGATTTGCTCATTGGTCCTGGAGAGTGTGGAGATCTGATAGCCTCCAACCCACAAACAGAAACACACACACACACACACACACACACACACACACACACACACACACACACCCACAGTCAAACATTCATACGTGCGCGCGCACACACACACACACACACACACACACACACACACACACACACACACACACACAGTCAAACATTCATGCGCACAAACACACACGCACACTCACACACACACACACACACACACACACACACACACACACACTCTGTCACCCACCTGAGTGTACTTACAAACACACACACACGCGCGCGCTCACACCAACCTTATGCCCTAACACCCTACTGCGACCTCCCAAGCACACACACACACACACACACACACACACACACACACACACACACACATGCACTTACAGCCTGATACACACATGCACACACACTTACTAACACTACCTGTCTGCTAACTCTAAGGCACTTACTGCTGTGGTTAAACACAAGCTATTGTCAATGTTCATTCACAAGCAGTTGTGATATTTTACACAGCCTGGCAATTCTCCAAATCACTGGGCTGAGTACATATCTTACAGCAGGCAACTCCAGATGAGATCATAAGGCTAATTAGCACATGCCTCTCCCCAGAATGCCTCATTAGCATTTAGCACAGCCAAAGAAACAGCCCACCACAGTGCTGCATGTCTTCCTTCTAAAGGACAGTGGGAGGGCTGTCTCTGAATATTAAATGTTTTCTGCAAGGTGTACATCTGATGTACACCTTGTGGTAATGTTACTAAATTGGCCCTGTAGTATGTTCTTCAACTGAAGGTTATGCTTGTAAATGCAGTTTGACTCCAATATTTTTCTGAACCACTGTGAGGACTATTTTTTGGAATCTGAATGTTCTTGTTGGTTATTAATATTACCAACAAACTTGAATAATGTATATTTTTGTCGATAGACTTTTAACTAGTGTTTTACAAGAAGTTCATTTGGCTTAAATGTGATTATATTTGAATACTGCTATCAATTTTGATTCCATTAGCTTTACTTACTTATTTGATTTATTTAGTATTGTCCTGGCAAGCTGTATGTATAAAAGAACATTAAATTTTATATTTATTTCATTTGGTTTTCATTAAGTATTATGATTGTTTAGTGCTTGGTCGATACATACAAGCACTGGAATAAACAGCTGCTTACAACACTTCCAGGCAGACAGTTCTGTATTTTTCATACTTCTGAATAAGTGACAAATGGCCAATCCAGCAATGTGATTCAAGAGCTATCTCCCAGCTATCATATAACTAAAGTTAAACCTGGTCAGATACAATACAGCATGTCAGGAATGTAAAACTCAATGATACAATTAAATGGATTTGCAGTTTAGACTATTATTATGTTTAGCTGTCAGAATGTTGTAACCTGATGAGCATGATATATATCTGGCCCTTTAAAGCAAGACAGCAATTTCTTCATCTTTAACGTTTTCTTTTCAATAACTGGCAATGAGCTATTAAGGTATAGGCAAAAACACACCATCACTTGAAATCTAACACATTTTTTTTCATTATTTTCTTTTTGTTCTGCATTCCTGTACCCATCAGCCTTACCATGCCCTGACTGTCTCATATGTTCCTCAAAGAGTGAAAACCAATCAGAGAAGGTCAGTTTTCTGACTGAGCCATAACCTCCCAAACCCCTGCTAGAGCAAACAGATTCAGCTAACACTGACCTCCTGGACATGCATACTACTCTACTGCACATGCCTGACTCCAGCAATAGCATATGCTGCTTGGTAAGCAAGCCTCATTCATGGCTCAGTTGCTGCTGATGTACCAGCAGTACATTTAGACACCACTAGGAGGCAGCACAGCAGCAGGCCTACTTGCCTTCCTTCCTCCAGGACAGATGAGCTGACATTGGCTGATGATTCCCATGCTTCTTCATCTGCTCCTCCAGCACCTGAGATGTTAGTCAATCCTGGGCTCTCTGGGTTCCAGTTAGGGATTCATCTTTCCATGACATGCACCTTGCCTGTTTTCTGACAATATGTCTAAAAACGTCCCTGAAAAGATTAATATGCAAGACAGAGTAATTATGAATATTCTATAACAAAGTCTAATTTGTGAAAGAGAATGAATTCATGATCACAGTTCTAAAAATAACAGTTAAAATGGGGAATAAAATTAGAGAAAACAGTTGACTTCGAAGATGGCTACACGTTGAATAGCAGCTTACTTCTAGCTCTGCTGCTGTGAAAACAGAAACTTAGCAGAGAAAGCCAGTGGACTTGTATTTCTGGGTAAATTTCAGTAACTGGCTAGTACGTGCACTGCCTAGATGCCAGGAAAAAAGAAATATAGAGGACTTGAAAGAAAATCAGCTACAAAAGGTAAGGAAAAAAAACACTGGCTAGAAGAACACAGCAGCTGCTTACAAAAAGCAGTGTAAGCTCCAGTAACCTAGAGGAAAGTATCAGACAACTGTACACAGACCTGATTACGGTACACAAAACGCTGATGGAGTACATCAACCCAAACAACAAAAGGCTGGAAAAAATGGAAGAAGTTTTAAACAGACATTCAGATGAGGTGATAAAACTGCAAAAATCAGAGGTTGAAGTGATGAAAAGGCTGGATGAATATGAGACTACACATGCAAAGATGTTTAAAAAAATAATAGAATTAGATGGCAAAGCACATGGCGAACACCTGAGATTTTCTGCTATATCACACAAGCTGGAAGGAACAGACTGTATTAATTTTATGAACACACAAACAAGCAACTGGACTGATATTCCATAGCAGGAGTTGTTAATTGAAAGGGCACAACATGTGTATGCTCCAAACCTGTCTATGAGAAAGCAGCCAAGACCTTTAATAGTAAATATGCAATCCTACCAGCAGAAGGAGTTGATTTTGACAAAACTGTGGCAGAAGGACAAACTACTAAAACTGGGAGACAGCAGAATGCTTCTGCAGAATGATTACTCACTGCACACCATGCAGAATAGCAGTAAATGTATTCCACTATGAAGAGAATGTCAAAAAGAAGGCATGAGATTCAAACTGCTATAAGCAGCTATCTTCAAAATATTCTTTCCTGGAGGAAAAAAAATCATTTTTGATGCAGTGCATGCTAAGGAGGAAATACAAAAGTTTGTCCAACAAAAAGTGAGCTGTGAAACAGAAGAATATTCTGCATCTTGTTCTTCTGGTATTAAAGACCACAGAAGGACTATGTCAGTGAAACCTTTCCTAATGTTGCCATGAAAAATGCTTGAGAAAAGGAAAAAAAAACACAAGAGTTGACCAGAAGAATCAAGAGTATGTTGGAAACGAAGCAGAGGCGGAATTTAAGAGACAGAGATGAACAGGAATAAAATCAGTAACTTGAAAACTGACAAATGTGGGATTACAAGGAAATAATTGCATTTGTGAAACAAGAAAGAACAAGAAAATCTGGAAATACTGGACTTTGTTGGACTTTATTAAACTTGTAGGGGACTAAAGCATATGCCCTACTTCATGTCGTTAATGTCAGGAAAAATACTTAGGAGAGGGAAAAAGGAGGGAGAACGTTAACTGTAAATGAAAGAATTTTTTTCTTAACAGTAATACTTTTGTAGTGCATGACTTTCTTTGATGCTATAAAGTAATGTTTTCTCATTTTTTTTTAAGTGCATCGAGGATATTAATATAAGACATACTCCTGCTTTTTTCCATTCTCCCTTTTTCTCTCTTTCTCCTTGTTTAGTTTTAAAAAGTGCAAAAGTGCATGCACTGCAATGTAAAAAAGAAGAAGAAAAAAGTCTCTTCAAAAAGTATGACAAAAGGAAAATGTGAAGCACTTTTTTCATTCTTGCACAGAAGAACAACCTTAGCTTGATCTAGTAACAAGTTTTAAGAGAAATCAAGTAAATGAAAATCAACATTGAATATTATAAAACCTTTTTCTAGCAAATGAATATATGCTTAACAGCAACCCTAGGCTCAAATAGATATGACAAGAAACAATTTTATAAAACATCAACCTGCCAAACAGTGTATGCACGTAACACAAAAACTTGAGCTAGACATTTAACAAAAAAGCTGTTACATATAAAAGGTGTGAATAATAACTTTTTAACACAATGAAGCTTTCTATAATGTCTTTAAATGTCAATGGTCTCATAGATAAATATAAGCAAGAAAGAGTAGTGAACTATATTAAAAAATGTAGAGGGCAAATATCTACGAGACACTCATGGAAAGAAATGAACATGTGACACTGATAAAGAAAGGTTTCCAGGATGGTTATTTAGCAGAATACCTGGGAAAAAGGAAAACATGAGTAACATTATTAATTGTAAGAGGAGCTCCAATAGTAATACAACAGGCTAGAAAAAGATAACAATGGTATAATTGAAGTACTAAGGGGCTACTGGCAAGGGGGGAGTACACTGGCATGTATTTATATTCCACCTAAAACTGCTACAATCTAGCTTAAGAAAATTCTAGGAGAAATAATCAGCTTTCAGAAAGGAATATTACTTACAGTGCGAGACTGGAACTTGATTTGTAGCAGTAAAGATATGTCTGTGGGGCCCAGAAGGGAGAATATATCACAGGAGGGTATATTTTTGAAGAAATTTATGAAAATATTTGTCAGTGAAGATGTGAATTCAGTACTAGTAGTTCAGAGTGAATTTAGGGCGGCCGAGGTGGTGCAGCGGTTAGTGTTGCTGCCTCACAGAAAGAGGTTCTCTGGTTCGATTCTCAGCTGGGGTGCCTTCTGTGTGGAGTCTGCATGTCTTCCCTGTGGTTGTGTGGGTTTCCTTCAAGTGCTCCGGTTTCCTCCCAAAGACATGTAGTAGGTGGATTGGTTACTCTAAATTGGCCCTAGGTGTGAGTGTATGCATGTGTGTCTGCCTTCTGTGGAAGGTTGGGTGCTGGGCTGGCAATGACACCGTAAAACTCCACCACCAATCATGAGCAGACAGATAATCCGCTGTGGCGACCCCTAACCAGGAAAAAGCCAGAAGAAGTATAGAGTGACTTTACATTTTATTCCCCAAGATACAAAAACTGGCCAAAGCTAGACAGAATTTACATTTCATAGGAACATGTGCATTTCAATGAAAGTTTCATATGCACCCAATAACTGTTTCAGATCATATGCCAATAATAACTAAACAGTGTAATGAAATAAATATATGACACTGGCACATTCCCACCTATCTGATGAAAAGAGATGGAATTTAAGGGCTGGGTAGTGGAAATTATTCAGGAGCTATTAGAGAAGATATTTTTTTTCTGAAAATATAGCTAGGAGTAGGATAAAATTAAAGTGGATTAATGGTTAAGAAGTAGCAAGAATTATTTAGAGGGGTTGGCAAATGTTAAAGTATTGCAGAACAGAGGGAATCTCACAGAACAAGAAGAGGAGCAACTGCAGAATGCTAAACAGAAAATAAGGGAGTACCTCAATAATATGCATGAGTTTAGAAAAATTGCTGTAAAGCAACTTTTTGATAATAACTCTAGAGCAAAAAAACTTCAACAGAAAGTAGAAAGGGCTGTTGCCAGTCTTTAGGAGCCTATAACAAGAAATATAACAAGAGATCCTGCAGAGGTATTAGAAATATTTAGGAAATTCTATGAAAATTTGTATAGAGAGAGAAATATGGAAATCAAGAAAAGGTACAAATGGAAATGTTTATGGAAGAAATAAATATAACCCACCAACAGGAAAGTCCCCAGGAATAGATGGTATTACTGTGGAAGCCTGGAAGCTGGGAGAGAAAAAAACTGATAAAGATCTGGACAGTTTTGTTTAACAGAATTTTAAGACAAGGAAAAGTACCAACATCCTGGTAGAAAGCAGCGGTAGCTGTAATACCTAAAGAGGGTAAAGACCCATTAGACCCAGCTTCATACAGGCCCATTTCAATACTAAACCATGATTACAAGGTGTCCATCTCCATAATGGCTAAAAGAATGACAAAATTAATGCCAAAATTGATAGATATGGGTCAGTGTAGTTTTGTGGAGGGGAGGCAAACATTTGACAACATTAACAGAATACTGATGAGCCACAGAGAAGCAGAATGTAAGAAGATACCACTGTTGCTGGTGGGTCCTGAGGCAGAGAAAGGATTTGACGGCGTAAGCTGGGACTTTATGAGCGAAGCAATGGAGGCATTTGCATTTCCTAAAAAAAAAAAAAAAAAAAATAAGGTTGATTAGGAGGATATATGAGGAATCAGAGGTGAAAATTAAAGTGAGTGGGGTCCTCTCTGATAATTTCTGCTTGGGCAGAGGAATCAGGCAGGGGTGTCCTCTTACACCTTTGTTATTTGCGTTATATTTAGAATCACTGGCATAGAAAATAAAGGACTCAGAAATTCAAGGATATAATTGGTATGGTAGTCAAGAAAAGCTGGCTCTATTTGCAGGTGATATTATTTTATACCTGATAAAACCAGAAAGAGACATTACAGTGTTGTGGAACATTTTGAGACAGCTTCAAATCTTTTTGGAATACAAAATTAATGAAGCTAAAATAAAGGCAACAGCAGTAAATTATGTACCAACACACAAATTGGTTCAGCAATATCCATATTTATGGAGACATGACAAAATGAAATATTTAGGAGTACAGATTAAAAATGATTCTGGTGTGGTAGCTAAAGATATGTGGGAAGAGACTAAAAAGATAATACAAAAACTGAGAAAAATGGAAGCTTTGTTATATGATTATGGATAGTAAGACACAAGCAGTCAAAATGTTTTGTCTCTTTAGTCTTATACACAGGTCAGGCATATTTTTACCAACCAGAGGAGAAGTTGTAGATAGCAATTAATAAAGAGCTGAAGGACTTTATCTGGGAGGGGAAGATGTCAAGAATGAAGAGGGATATGCTGATTCTTCCAACAGAATATGGTGGATTAGGATTACCCAATTTGAAGATATATTTCAAAGCTAAACAATTAAGGCTTTTATACATAGGACAAACGGAAAACTATAAATCAAAGTGGAAAGGAATGATGTTGAAACAGTGGGGAAGTTCAAGAAACAAGGAGAGACTAGGATTTTGGATGCAGGCCTTTAAGGGAAAACAACAATAATCGTACAGAATATTACATCCATAAAGTAGCAGAAAGTATTCTAAGAACTAAGCCAACAAAGGAATGAAGAGAGGAGATTTTGCCAATATGAATGACTGCAATTAGGGACATAGACAATAGTCAAGAGGGGGCTGGAATTTATTTGAGAAAATTGGCAAAAGAACCAAGGTATTGGGATGAAATAACTAGAGAAGGAAAGATAACAGAATGGGAAAAGGCCAAGAATTTATGAATTTATTTGGACTGCAGGTTAGCGATTGTCTTTCTTATCAAGGATTGATATCAGTAAATTCAAAGAGAAAGAAATAAGGTGGTCCTAAACAAAAGACCAGCACTGGTAGAGTTTTTAGTAGACTCTAGAAAAGAAGATGCCATTAAAAAAGGAATAATTAGTAGAGCATATAAAATATTGTATAAAGTACAGTTTTGTACCTACCATAAATGTAGATGTCCGAGAGGTATGCATCTGCAGTCCTAACATATGGGTTGTCCTGCCTCAGGCAGCCCTTCGGTCGGCCGGATTCCAAAGTCTGGGACTGGCCTCGGCTGATGTCGCACTTCACCCGACGTCATAGCTGCTGTGAATTGGGCATAAAGGCATCAGCCGACGCCATTTTCCTCAGTGTTTCTTGTCCCAGATGCCAGGTGCCCTCTAGGAAGGCTAAATTTGGATAAATGCAAATGATTCCAAACAGTAGAGCAAACAAAAATAAACATGTATATACATATATACAAACAAATACACCATAATAGATTCCCCCAGCTAGCTACAAGATGGGCAAATACCCTAGGAGTACCACAGAGGGGAAGGAGGGTGGGTAATCCTGACTGCAGATGCATACCTCTCGGACATCTACATTTATGGTAGGTACAAAATTGTACTATGTCCTTCAAGGATGCATCTGCAGTCCTAACATATGGGTAGAATACCATAGCCAAACTGGGGGAGGAGGCACTTAGATGATTATGGTGTAGATAAGATCCCTTGCAAAACAGCAGTTGCAAAACCTGCTCGGGATCTGGAGTATGAAGGTAGATTATAATGCTTGGCAAATGTATGCACGGAGCTCCAAGTAGCAGCCTCTAAAATGTCTTTGGTAGCCACTCCTCGTAAGAAAGCTGTAGTAGTGGCTGTAGCTCTTGTGGAGCGAGGTCTGATGTTTTCTGGAGTTGTCTTTCCATGAAAAGAGTAACAAAATCTAATGCAATTTCCTATCCATTTTGAGATTGTCTGTTTTGAAATTGCTTTTCCTTCCATTCCTGTTGCATATGCTACCAGAAGCTGGTCAGTTTTTCTATTGTTCTTGGTTCTGTCCAGATAGTAGCGCAATTGCCTGTGCACATCCAAGGTATGTAGTAGTCTTTCCCCCCCTGTTCTGTGGGTTGGGGAAGAATGTTGGTAGGTGGATTGCTTGGTTCAATGATACCCTGGAGACCACCTTTGGCATAAAAGTAGGGTTAGTTCTCAAGGACACTCTGTCCTGATGGAAGATAAGGAAGGGCTGTACTGCCATTAATGCCTGTAATTCAGAAACCCTTCTTGCTGAAGTGATTGCAAGCAGGAAAGCAGTTTTCCAAGATAAGAACTGTAATTCTGCTGTTGCTGCTGGCTCAAAAGGGGGAAGTGTTAACTTTTCCAGCACAAAGTTAAGGTCCCATGTAGGCAAAGGTGGCTTCCTTGGAGGCTTTACATTTTTAATTCCTCTCAGAAACTGCCTGAGTAGAGGATGAGAGAAGACTGGAGGATCCATGTTGTATTCTGCTGAAATTACTGATGCATGAATCTTAATGGAGGAGTAAGACAGGCCATTGTGGAAAAGTTCTGCTAAATATTCCAGGATGTTAGCTATGTTTGCTAATGATACATTTTCTCCTTTTGCTGCACTCCAAATGAGGTATCTTTTCCATTTGGCTGTATAAGTTTTCCTTGTGGAGGGTCTGCGAGCCTCCAGTATAATGTCTTTAACCCTCTGGGATAAATCTGGGTTATTTTGTTTTATGTAACATTCCAAGCAGCTAGCTGCAGTGTTTTCAAATTTGGATGTAGGATCTTGAAGTTGTTCTGTGTTAGCAGTAAAGGAACTAGAGGTAGAGGCCATGCGCGTGTCCGAGACATACTCCTCAGTAGTGGGTACCAATGCTGCCTCAGCCAGTCTGGAGCTATCAGGATGATCCTTGGGCGATCTTCTTTGATCTTCAGTAGCACTTTGTGCATTAAAGGAAGAGGTGGGAATGCATATGCTGTCAGGTTTTCCCAACTGAAGGAGAGGGAGTCCACTTTCCAAGCAAGTGGGTGGTATGCCCTTGTGCAGAATTTCCTCAATTGGTGGTTGTGTGGGGATGCGAACAGGTCTATTTCTGGTAGTCCCCATTTCTTTGTTATGGATTTGAAGATGTCTGGATGTAGCATCCATTCGTGGGCATCCGTGGTAGTTCTGCTTAAGGTGTCTGCTAGTATATTTTCCTTTCCTGGCACAAATATGGCCTGGAGCTGAATGTTGAGGTTCAGGGCTACATTCCACAGGTCCATTGCCATCCGGCATAGAGGATATGAGTGTGTGCCTCCTTGTTTGTTGATATACCACATGACTGTAGTGTTGTCCGTCCTTATCAGCAAATAACCCTGTTGAAGAAACGGTCTGAATGTCTGAATTGCCTGTTTCACTGCCAGCATCTCTTTTTGATTTATGTTCAGCTGGTCTTGTGTCCATAGGCCTTGTATACACTTGTCCACCATGTGCGCCCCCCAGCCTAGGTCCGAGGCGTCCGTGGTGATAGTCTGGCTTGGGTGAGGTTTGTGGAAAGGCAGTCCTCTGTTCAACTGACAGGCCTGAGCCCACCACAGGAATTCTTGCTTCAGGCATGGGATTATTGGAATCTGGGCTTCTAGGCTGTGCTTGTGTTGAGAACATATATTCCTTAGGTACCATTGCAACTTCCTCATATGTAGCCTGGCATGTGGAATCAGTATTATGCAGGATGCCATGTAACCCAGGGCTTGCAGGACTTTCCTTGCTGTAAGCTGGTTCTGTGTTGTTAATGCCATGAAATAGAGTGGTAGTTGCTTTTGCTTTTCTGCTGTGAGAAATGCCATCTGATTTGAAGTGTCCAGTTCTGCACCCAAGAATGTTATCCTTTGGGATGGCACCAGCCTTGACTTTTTCATGTTGACTGTGTATCCCAGGGCTTGCAGTAGTTGTATAACCTTTTCCAAATCTTGTGTTAATTTGGTTTTGTTGTCCGCTTGTATCAGGCAGTCGTCCAGGTATGGATAAATCTGAATTCCCTGAAGCCTGCAATGAGCAATTACTGATGCCAGGCATTTCGTGAATACTCTGGGCAGTAGATAAGCCAAAGGGCAATGCTGAGAATTGATAATGCTCTGATCCTGCAAGAAATCTGAGGTATCTTCTGCAATCTGGTCGTATAGGGACGTGCAGGTATGCCTCCTTGAGATCTAGAGTCACCAGCCAAGACTCCTTGCCCAGCATGGGAAGAAGCTGCTGTAGGGTCAGCATTTTGAATTTTGGAACAATGAGATATGTGTTCAGAGCGGACAGGTCGAGAATAGGCCTCCATTGGTTTTCTTTTCTTGGTACCAGGAAAAGTCTGGAGTAAAATCCTTGTCCTTGTTCCATAGGTGGTACCTTTTCTATAGCTCTCATCCTTAGTAAGTGGTTGATTTGTCCTAGAGCGTTTGTTTTTTGGTTTGGTGGAAGGTTTGGCATTTCTCTCTTTTTGGTAGAGTGGAAGTGAAACCTGTAGCCTTTGTCTATTGTCTGTAAAATCCATTTGTCTCCTGTAATGTAATGCCAGTTTACGGAAAATAAGGCTAGCTTTCCGCCTAAAGGTGCTTCCAGTTGTTCCCTGGTAGGTGGTATCAGAGCCAAGTCATTGTGTCTGTCCTGTGGAAGTGGTAGTAGCTGGATCTGTGGCAGTACTTCTCTGGTTGTTAGGCTGCCACTGACGTCCCCTGTAGGCTCCTCTGGATTGACCTCTGCCTCTTGGGCGCCTATTTCTGCCTCTCTGTGCTCTGGAGGTGTCTGGAAAGGACCAAGTCTTCGAAGGCCAATTTCTACTAAACCTCGGAGGTTGGAACTGTAAGAAATCCTTGACTGTTTGGACAGATTTTGCTTTTTCTTCCACCTTCTTTAACACTTGCTGTGCAGGGGAGCCAAACAAACTTTGTTTCTCCATGGGAGCATCTAGGAGCTTTGACTTTACATGGTCTGGCAAGGATTGCTCTTTTAACCATGCATGCCTTCGGATCACTGTTCCAGTCATAGCTGATCTAAAGGAAGCCTCCAGTGCATCATAGCCGCATTTTAAAGAATGATTACTGACCTGCTGAGTGTTATGTACCAAATCCTGAAGGGACTTACGGTCTATAGGTTCAGGAGAGGACAGTTTTTTATTTAGCTGGTCTAACAAAAATTCCTGATACTGAATCATGTGGAATTGACAGTTTAAGGCCCTAGCCGAAAGAGTAGCAGAAGTATAAACTTTTTTACCCCATCTCTAATGCTCTAGATTCTCTTTCAGAGGGGAGGGGGTTTTTGGCAGAGGCAGCTGCTACAGCTTTGGGGCCTTGTGAAATGGTTTCAGGATCTGCAATAGGAGCCTTATACAAGTGAAAGTGTGTGTCCGGGACCCTGTAATATCTGTCGGGTTTAGTAGGGGCCGGTGGAAGAGAGTCAGGAGCAGTACAGGCATCATTAAATGCATCATCCACAACAGTTAGTACTGGAGGAATGGCTAAAGGCCTATGCTGTGGTAAATGTAAAAAGGTCCTTAGCCTTTTCCTTGAATCTGAAAAATCCTGGCCCTGCCATTGAAATTGCTCTCTCATAGCATGTAAGGTTTCCCCAAAAGAAAATTCCTCAGGAGGAGAGGCAGAAGGAATGGAATCTTCTGCATCAGAATCCTCATATGGAGAATAAGAGCCTTCTGGAGGATTTGAGTTTTCTGACTCATCCGAAGAGTAGTCAGTAGAAACTGTATCTGGGGGCTCTGCTCTAGGCCTTTTCTCTGGAGGGGGTTGAGAGGCCCTGTCTGGGTGAGGTTGGGATCCCCTGATCAAAGAAATGAGATCCTCAGCCAGGCTAAGCATTTGGGAACTAGAGGTAGGCCTGAGTGGGGTTTTAGCAGGCAAGGCCTTAGAAGATTTAGCTGCTTTAGCCCTAGAAAAAGCCTTGATGGACATAGATGCGGGGGGCCTAGCAGCTCCACGTGCAGGAGTAGATATGTCTAAAGGAATAGTATCTGATAAATCCTGGGTGCCAGCTACAGCAGGAGAAATTTCAGTAGCAGATTCAGCCATGCTGTGAGAGGCCTCGGTTGTCGGAGGTATGCTTTCGGCCGAAGGAAGAACCGCGGACTCGGTTTCAGCCGAAACCGAGACACTCGCGGTTGGCTTAACCGTGGTTTCGGCCGAAACCGCGGGCCGCGAGTGACGGTCCTTTTCCTTACGCTTTTTAGCTAATTGTGAAGTCGGAGTCTCCGACGGCATTTTGTAAGCAAAAGCGGGACCAAAAAACTCCTCCGCAAACTCCGACCGACGTCTAAGTGTCCGTCGGTTGAAGGAAGCACAGGCTAGACAAGCTGATACGTCGTGGTCTGGGCCTAAGCAAGGAAGGCAGTAAGAGTGGAAGTCCTTATGAGGTATTTGTTTCCCACAAGTTAAACAATTATTTACTTTTTCTGACATCGGCTGAGGCAAGAAAGAGTCCCCAACGGGGTACTTAGCTTTTTAGAAGTCTTCGGTAGTAGAAATCTCTGGATCTGACCAACCGGCACTTGCGAACAGCTTCTGCTTCGGGCACCGCGCGGCAAGAAAGACTGAGGAAAATGGCGTCGGCTGATGCCTTTATACCCAATTCACAGCAGCTATGACGTCGGGTGAAGTGCGACATCAGCCGAGGCCAGACCCAGACTTTGGAATCCGGCCGACCGAAGGGCTGCCTGAGGCAGGACAACCCATATGTTAGGACTGCAGATGCATCCTTGAAGGACATCTATATCAATCAATCAGAGGATGTTAGAAAGGATTGGGTAGAGAGACTGGATAAACAATTCACAAAGAAACAATGGGAGGATACATGTATGTCTCCCAAATATGCAACAAAATCTAGAAGTTTAGGATTTTTGCTTGGAAATGTTTACATAGATATTTTTATACCCCAAGAAGACTCCAGAGAATTTTTCCTTAGATAAACAACAAATGCTGGAGGTGTGACAGAGAAGAAAGAGGTACTTGAGAAAATATTTTCTGGGAGTGAGGTGGGTTGATGGACCTTAAGGATTCTCTGCGGGGTGCACTGCTGGAGATGCTTGGTTAGTGTATTGTTGTGACGGGGAGATTATTCTTCTGAGCTATGATACAGAATCGGAATTGCCTAAACATGGTAATGCATTATTGTGTCTAATTATGGTGGCTTTCAAAAAAGCAATTACTAGAAAATGGAAATCAAAACCTAACCAACTATATTAGTAGTACTGAATATAGTAACACAGATAAATGGAACTGTGATCTATAGAAAAAGGCAGTAGCAAACTACATAAGAAAAAAATGGGAATTGTGGGAACAATACCTACAAGGGATGAATGAGGTTTAAAAGAAGGCAGGACTTAAATGACAATGTTTGACGGAAAATGATTGGGTAAATTATAAGTGATGTATAATGTCTGCAAATGGGAGTGTGTCGGTATGGTTTGTGATGTAAAATGTTTGCAACTACAATTGTGTCGGTTTGGTTAATTTTCACTTATATAAATATATGATTGCTTATGTCGTAAGTGATGGTTTAATAAAGATGTTTCTTGTTTAAAATAAAGGTGGCAGGAATTGAATAATTAATGTAATGTTGCTTAGGTTATATGATAAATAGCAATATATGTGAAGCATAATGTTTCTTAATTTTCACAGTAAGACGTTGACCTGTTTGATTCTCAGCTAGAGCGTCTTCTATGTGGAGACATTCGTGAATGGGTGTACCTTCGTTGAAGGTTGTGCGTCAGGGCTGGCAACTCGGTACGTAAAAATCTACTGCCGATCATTAGCGGACTGGAGTTCCACTGTGGCGACCCCTAACTGGGAAAATTCGAAAGACACAACAACATAATGTTTCTTAATTTTAACTTGTTAATACAGTTTGATTACCTTTATATAAATGTAAATTTGCCTATGTCACAAGTGATAATTCAATAAAGGTGTTAAAAAAAAAGGCAAGGTATCATTGTACTCCAAATGTTCATTTAAGGGGCCCATGCCCCTAAAGACCAATGTCATGTTTAAACTAGGTGACGACAAAGTGCCAAACCCACATTTCATTTCAGATTTTAATACTTTTTCCCCACATTGCATATCCCTTAACTCCTCCTATAGTCATAACAGGTTTTTTTGTGCTCCTCAAACTTTCCAAGGGGATAACATCCCTCTTTTTGTTTGATATGTACTAAGCTAATAATTTCTATTCAAGCCCACAAGTAATAACATTTGCTGAACTGGATCTTGAATTATTAATATTTAGCTTCCATAATGTGCAAATGAGAATAAATTAATATCACTACTAAACTCATCAAAATATTAACAGCAATAAAGAAATGGTTACCTGAAAGGGTAACCTTCAATCAGCAAAGTTAAAACAACTCAAACACATATGCTTCACTACTGCAAAATGTCATGGGGGTGCATAGAAACTTAACTACTCTGTACTAAAGCATTTCAGAAAACAGCTGAGTATTATTGTTCTGTACAGAAATTGTCACATGTTTAGCTGTTAACACTCTAAAATAGAAAAATCAAGCCTAAAATGAGCCTCACTTATTTGACATAATGGACATTAAATTTACAAAAAAATATATGATAAAGAAAAACAACTTGCTTAGACTATAAGCCAACACTTGTCATTCTGCTTTAGTAACAGGATTCCTGTAACAATCAAAGAGAGACTACAAATCTTAAATGTATGCCACACACAAAAACAGATCATTTCATAATAAGATCACTTACAAGGAGAAAATCAGCTTTTCTGTAATCCCCATCAGAGCTGCTGCGATTACTGTTCCAAAAATCAAAATGCCTGAGTAAGTGTGAACTGGCAGAAGAGCAGATCGAAGGAACGCAGGAGAAAATGGTAGGAGATAGACAAGAAATCCTATGAAAAGCTTAAAGAGAAAAAAAAGTTATGTCATTCTTACACAGACCGTGTAGTGTTTGCATTGCTTTCATTCATTTTAACCTTGAAAATGTTATGATTTGTTCTTGCTAGATAACTGCTACAACTTTCTGCAATGCGTAAAACATATTACAGTAACTTTTCATCATGCATTTAGGAGTTCACCACAACTCAATACTCACAATATACAGTTAAAAAAAAGAAGTTGCTCAATTTGGAAAGTAAAAATTTTCTACTGTCAACATCCTTTATGAATTTTTTTCCTCTCTTTGTCCCTGCTATCAATCATCAGCCCCCTCCAGGTCAACTGTCCGATTCTTTCCCCATTACTGAGGTGACAGTCATCCAGGAAGGGCCATCATTTATACAGTCATCAGGGTAATTTAAGACTTTTTGTTATGCTGCTCTAACCACCACATGCACCAAGCTAGGCATCAAAGAGAAGACATTTAATATGCTGCAGTGAAAAGCATCTCCTCACTTCCACAAGGGGTGCTACTTCCTAGACAGCCCTACTCCTCCCCCTGAAGCACATGTGGTGCTATTCCCAGTCACTTCCCACCCCAGGGCGATATGAGTAGAGTGTGCCACCTCACTTCTTCCCCTTCCTGCCTGGCTCCTCTATCGCCACTAACTGAATCCCATTTGCCTAGTTCCCAGTGAGGACTCCATCCTCTGTGCCAATCAGCTGGTGGTATAAAATTTTTTTTTTGGTCCCTGTGTTTCAGAAGACTATCAGCTCAATAGAGGACATCCCAAATATGTCTTACCTCCACTCCTGGTACTATCCTTCTGGGTGGTGGCACTCTGATGTGGTGGAAGTAGGACTGAGGAAACTATCCATTGGGAGGAAAACTTCCTCTCCGGGTACTAATCCCAGGTGGGGCTGCCTTGCTGGGATGAAAAGGGGATGGGGAGACATTTAGGTGGAAGGCACAAAGAGGCTGGTCAGCTGTTGCACCATACAGTGTGCTCACACAAAGCTTTTTTCTTTAAACCCTACATCCTGCTGACGTGCGAAGCTTACATCACAAAGGTGGTCATACAATAGTGCCACAAAGGGAACATACTAATTTGAATGGAAGCATGGCATGTCTTTTCTGCCTGCCCAGCTCTGCAGCAATGCTTCTTGTCACAGCCACAGTATCACCACAAAGGCTCATGAAATGTTGTGCCCTATATAAATCCCCCAATCCTCAACCCCAGAAGAGGTAAGCAAACAAAGCTCCACCATTACTCTTTTACCAGGTTAGCTTCTGCAGGTGCCCTGATCCAATAATCAAACTCAGCTCACCTGGGTCATAGTCAAGGCTTTATCCCTCTACACCAACAGAGCTAGCTAGACACCCTGTATGAAATGATGCTAACTCCACAACAGGCCAGCAGACATCAAGAAAAAGAAAAAAGCAGTCCTAAATTAATTAGCACTTCACCGTATTTTCTAAAAAAATCCACAGGTAAATATATATCCAAAACCATGCATGCATAAAAAACTATATATAGGGTGCTGCAGTATGTGGCTACACCTGAACTTCCCATTTCCACTACTTATATGCACTAATTCTACATCTATACTATCTGCACTGCTAAGAGTATTGTAATGTTTTTCCATGGCCAGTGAGATGCATACTGCTCTCCAACCCGGAAAAACTGTGCTGATAACTGGAAAAGCCATCCCTTCACATTCACAGTCAGCCACCAATTACCAATTGCAAATAAATGAATACACACTGCATTTACTCATCAACGTTCTGACATAGTATCTCTACTTGCATGTCACACACACACACACACACACACACACACACACACACACACACACACACACACACACACACACACACACACACACACTTCTTTAAATGATATTAACTCTAAAATTCTATCCAAAGTCTTGTTAGTGACAAAATACACAAGTAGGGTAACTACGCACTGAACCAAATCCTGTTCCCAGATTATGCCAGTGATTATAAATAATTGCTAAAACAGGTTTCTAAAATGTTTACTTCATGCTGTGTAAACAATAACAGTATTACTAACATGTACATCTTTACTTGTTTCACAAAGAGGCTTACCATCCTGCAGGCTTCTAGTTTTCCTGAGTACCTGAGGTTCTTCTGTGAAAACTTTGAAAATGTAATGGTTTACTACAGGTATTCTAACTGGAGTGCAAAATGCACCTGAATGTATCTGCACAGCAAATATCTACCTGGACAAAATGAATGGACTGTGATTATCTTCCTCTTGATCTTTATGAAATGTTCCAATGACTTAAAATGCTATTGACTTGCCTGCAGTTGTTGGCTTAGTGTGCTTTTATCACACAAAACACCAATCTTTGGAGTTTTACCAACACAGATAACCACTAATACTGTACACATATAATGGAAAACATTAACAAATAAACAAATAGCTTCAAATAACAAATTTTGCAACTACAGTGTACTAACTCAAGAACTGTTAATATGACAAAAAAGAAAATATTTCAATAACTCTTTAAATGGGGTGCCTATTCAGAGTCCTTAAACACTGTAATTATGTTCCATCCAAAAAATTACATTGACGTCTAATGGTTTACCAGAAGAATTGATTATAAAATATGATCACTGTTGAAGAATCAGAGATTGAAAATGTGGCTTCGTGGAGCCAAGTAATGGATAAAATTAATCCTGAAGAACAGCTGTTCCTATGTTAAAGGAAGTAATGTCAGGAGATAAAAGAAGGGAAATTACAACTGTTCTTATTTGCCATTCAATCCAAGGATCTGATAGTGTTCTTCAAACAGTGCCAATAAAAAGTTCCTAGTGTTTTATGTTCCACTGCTGGGAAGAGGTCACACACTGTACTTGTTAGGAGCAATACAAAAACAAATCCGTTAACTGTGGTACATACTTGATCCACTAAAACATTACTATTGATCGGTATTCTCTCTGGGACTTTACTGTTGATCTTTTCATATTTACAATTAAAGACAATGTGTTTACACATGTAAAGAAAAACACCTCTTGTGATATCACCTTTCAGACTTGAGACTGCAGACTGATTTTTACAGCAGGTTGATTTGAAAAGTTTGTGTCAGACATGGGTGCCATATATACTTACAGCCCTGAATATGAACTTGAAAAAAAAAATGATTCTACAGTTTAGAACTGTGGACATCAATGATGCTTCTACTATCCATTATTTCTCACTTCACCGTGAGTGTGTTTTTGATATTAAGGTAACGGGTTTGTAGAACGGTCATACAATGTGTGGGTTTTGCTTTCTACACAGCATGGTAATGTCAAGCATATTCCCACTGTAATTTCCTCTAATGATCACAGAGCATATGTGTATTAAAAAGGGCAGCCTAAAACATTTTTTTTTTATTTTGTGGTTCCTTATCATATCTGATTCAAAACTGTGGTAAGTGTGTGTCAGTCTGCTTCTAATAGTGTTCCTTCTTGTAAGGAATGTAAAAACTGTTAGGCATTTTTAGTTTGACTGTCCCAAGTTACTTACAAAAGAGGTGAAGGACACTAAGCAAGAATACAGAGTGCTACACATAAAAATATATCAGAGGTGAGAAGTCTCTTGGGGAAAGCGTTACAGTACCACATATCAAGGCTATGCAACAAAATGTTTCTCTTACTATGTCTAAATAATTCGTTTCAAGATTTGAATAGAGAGGTGCAACATACTTTACACACAACAGTAGAGGAAGAGGGGGGAAGCGAGGGTGAAGGCATTTATGATATACATAGTTTTGGAAATGAGGAAACAGATGCAAAGAAGTACCACTACTGGTAAGAGGCTGCATAAAAGGAAGCTGAGACAAGGCGCTAAAAACATTCTGTTAAGAAATGGAAAGGATAGTCTTGTTATTAGCAGTTTAAATGTGAACAGCTTGATTAATGAACATCGCAGATTAAATATTTAAAATGTTTGTACACGGGCAGGTATTATCTGTTTACCTGATATAAAATTACTTACTGATCTACAAAAGAAAAATAAAAGACTGAAGTTGTTTGAGGGCATAAACGTGTTTGGAGCTATGGAAGAAATGTATGCTCTGGTATAGCTATTTTGTTTAAATCCAGTATTTCTTTGTTAGATGTATCAACTGTTGCTTCAGGACAATTTCTTATTTGTGTTATGCAATCCTGGGAGGGGATTTTCAGACTTGTTTATGCCCCTACTAGTAAAATATCTAGGGAAGACATAGTTCATGCATTGCATTTTACAAGTGTGAATTGTCCCATTACTGTTGTAGTAACTGGAATGCCATATGGCAGCAGTCTGAAAAAAGTTCAGATGCAAGATTACTGCATGAGACATCAGACTAACAACCTTGTTTTAGAACCTTAATAGGGGCATCTTATCATAGAGGTAGACTGTCCACTGACACTGATTATTTTTCTTATACAGATTCTTTTTCTTTATTTTTTCTGTTTTTTATTTATGTAAACATAAACAATCATATAGCATTGGCTTTTGATATTGCTAGCAATGTATCTAGATTAACAGTTGGTAAAGGTATTAAAACGTTAAATGACTGGAAAGAAAGAACAACAGAACGGAAAGATACATTGCATCTGCTATGGGAACAAGTGGTTACATTAACTGACTTCAGTGAAAACTAGTCACGGTGGTGGACTATATAAAGCAACACATAAAAAGTACAGTTGTGTACACTTACCATAAATGTAGATGTTGGGGTGTATTCACTGTTGCAGTCATTACATTTGGGGGTTATCTGCCTGCAGGTAGCCCTCAGCCAGCCTGAATATCAAAGTCTTGGATTCCTGCGTCGGATGCTGTCTCTTCTTCCATGACGTCAGGTCGTCAGGGGTATAAAGCATGCAGCTGACGCCATTACAGCAGTTTGTCTTGCCCCAGATGTCAGGTGCCCCCATAATGGAAAGCAATTATATGTTAGGTTACACCTCCAACAAAAAGCAAATACACCAGAAAGCTGAAATACACTAAACAAGAAGAAAAGTATAGCCAAGAGAAGTCAGGGGGCTGGAGGGAGGGTAACCAGGACTGCAACAGTGAATACACTCAAACATCTGCATTTATGGTAAGTGTACACAACTGTCCTATGTTCTTCATGTTTCACTGTTGCAGTCATCACATTTGGGTTGATGCCCAAAGCTACGGAAGGGAGAAGGAAGTTAGAGATCATTAGGGCCAGCTATTAAGCCCTGCAAAACTGCAGTGGCAAAACCAGCTCTGGATTTAGAAAAAAAATAGGCATGTGGTAACGCTTGGTGAAGGTATGTATGGAGCTCCAGGTAGCAGCTTCTAGGATGTCCCTGGTGGGGACACCTCTGAGAAAGGCTGTACAGGTAAATACAGCCCTGGTGGAATGTGATCTTATCCCCTGTGTGGTAGGTTTTCCATGGTGCTTATAGCAGAAATTAACGCAATGGGCTATCCACTTAGAAATGGTTTGTTTTGAAATGGCCTTCCCCTCTGCCCCTGCAGCAAAGCCAACTAGCAGCTGTTTTTTCTGAGAGGCTTAGTCCTGTACAAATAAAATCTAAGTTGCCTATGCACATCCAAAGAGTGCAGTATTCGTTCTCCTTTGTTTTGTGGACTGGGGAAAAAGTAGGCAAATTAATGGACTGATTAAGGGCCACACTAGACACCACCTTGGGCATAAAGGAAGGATTGGTCCTGAGGGACACCGTGTCTGCATGGAAGATGATGAATGGCTCCACTGCCATGAGGGCCTGTAATTCAGACACTCTTCTTGCTGAAGTGATGGCTAGATGGAAGGCTGTTTTCCAAGAAAGGAATTTCAACTCTGCAGTTGCAGCTGGCTCAAAAGGTGGTAGAGTGAGCTTTTCCAATACAAAGTTAAGGTCCCAGGCTGGAGTAGGGGCTCTCCTGGGTAGTCTTAAATTTTTGGCCCCTCTGAGGAATTGCTTTAGCAGGGGGTGAGAGAAGAGGGGTTGTTCAGTATTATAATGAGCTGAAATGGCAGAGGCATGAATTTTAATTGACGAGAAGGAAAGGCCCTTGTGCAACATCTCTGTTAAGTACTGAAGAATATGCGGTAAGCTGGGCACTGCTGTGCCCATCTCCTGAGTCTGGCTCCAGGAACAGTATCTTTTCCACTTTTCAGCATAGGACTTTCTAGTACTAGGCTTCCTTGCCTCCAGAATGACATCTAGCACCTGCTTACTGAGGGATGTTTTAGGAGATGTCAAAGAATTAGCCATGCTGCAAGGTTCAGGGTTTGAAGTTGAGGGTGCAGAATCTGGCCCTCCTGCTGGGACAGCAGGGAAGGGGTCTGAGGCAGGTGCCATGATTCCAGCAGTGACATACTGCGCAAGAGGGGGGTACCAGTGTTGGTGTGGCCAGTCTGGTGCAATCAGTAGTGTCCTTGGTTTGTCCTGTTTGATCTTAAGCAGAACTTTCGAGAGGAGGGGCAGAAGGGGGAAAGACATAAACTGAGAGGCTTTCCCAGGTGAAGGACAGGGCATCCACTTTCCAAGCTTGACTGTGGGAAGTCCTTATGCAGAATTTGTCCAATTGGTAGTTCTGAGGGGAGGCAAACAGGTCTATCTCTGGATTCCCCCATTTGTTTCTCAAAAGGATGAATATCTTTGGTTCCAGTTTCCACTCATGTGGGTCCATGAGATTTCTGCTTAGGTCGTCTGCCAGTGAGTTTAGCTTGCCTGGCAGGAATTGTGCTTGTAGGTGCACTTGGTAGCTGAAGGCTGTGTTCCACAGAGCCATGGCTAGTCTGCAGAGAGTGTATGAGTGGGTTCCCCCCTGCTTGTTTATGTACCACATAACAGCAGTGTTGTCTGTCTTTACCAATAATTGTCCTGGAAGAATGTGGTCCTTGAAGGCTGTCAGGGAATTCTGTACAGCTAACATTTCTTTTTGATTGATATTCAGGTGCATCTGAATCAGGTTCCATTTGCCCTGAATGCACTGCCCTGCCAAGTGAGCCCCCCATGCATAGTCTGATAAGTCTGTTGTTAGGGTTTGGGTGGCAGGGGGTAGAGTGAATGGGAGCCCCTTGTTGTGGTAGCAGGCCTCTCCCCATCAAAGGAACTCTGTTTTTATGCAAGGAATGATAGGAATCATTGATTCCTGGTCCTGAGAATGTTGACACCATAGGCTTTTTAGATACCATTGTAGTTTCCTCATATGCAGTCTTGCATATGGAATTAGTAGAATGCAAGAGGCCATGAACCCCAGGGCTTGCAGGACGTTCCTTGCAGATAGCTGGGTCTTTGTGGCCAGTAGTTGGAAGTAATCTGTCAAATAAACTTGCTTCTCTGGCCTGAGGTAAGCCATCTAGGAAGTTGTGTTCAAGCTTGCTCCCAGGAATACAATTTGTTGGTGGGGTAATAGATGAGATTTATTTTCGTTTATGGTGTACCCTAGTGAGGTTACAAGTTTCTCTACAAATGCCAGATGTTTTAGTAGCATGTCCTGGCTTTCTGCCTGAATTAGACAACCGTCCAGGTATGGGTATATTTGAATATTTCTTTGCCTGCAAAATGTAATGACTGGAGCTAGACACTTTGTGAATACCACTGGGCGCAGTAGATAAGCCAAATGAAAGTGCAGAGAACTGATAGTGCATGGAGCCTGCTCTGAAGCGTAGGTATTTCCTGCAAGATTCCCTTACTGGAATGTGCAGGCAAGCTGCCTTTAAGTCTAAGGTTGCCAACCAGGCATCTTTGCCTAGCATAAGAAGCAGCTGTTGAAGTGTTAGCATTTTGAATTTTGGGATTACCAAAAAGGTGTTTAGAATAGAGAGGTCCAGGATAGGATGCCAGGAGCTGTCTTTTCTGGGTACCAGGAAAAGTCTTGAGTAAAAACCTTGTCCCCTTTCTTCTGCTGGGACAGGTTGAATGGTGCTGATAATTAGAAGAGAGAAAACCTGCTGTTGAGCCTCTGCCCACTGATTTGGGGGTAGGTTTGGCCAACAGTTTAGGGTTGGTAAGGTGTGGAATCTTTATCCTTGGAAAACTACATTTAAAACCCATTTGTCCTGGGTAAGAGTTCCCAGTTTTTTGCATGCAGGGCGATCTTTCCCCCTAAGGGAGCAGGCAGTTGAGCAGAGCTTGGAAGGTTTAAGGTTAAGTCATTGTGACATTTTTCCATAGGGGGGTGTCTTACTACTTTCAGCTTTGGAAGTGAGAGCCCCCCACTGCTTAGGCCTATGAGTACCTTGAGACTGTAGCCTAGGTGGTCTGCTGGCCCTGGGTTTGGACTGAGAAAGCCTGGAAGAGACAAGAAAGGACTAGTTCTTAGAAGGCCAATGCCTGCTAAATCTAGGAGGCTGTACTTGCAGGAAATCGTTAACAGTTTGCACAGATTTAGCTTTTTCCTCCATCTTTTTAAGGACTTCTTCTGCTTTGTTGCCAAACAGGCGGTCTTGGTTTAAGGGAGCATCCAGTACTTAAGCTTTAACATGATCTGGCAAATTTTGCTCCTTAAGCCAAGCATGCTTTCTAAGTACAGACCCAGTGACAGCAGCCTTGCAAGATGCTTCTAAAGAGTCAAAATCACATTGCAAAGTATGTTTACCAACTTGTTTAGCAGAATGCATTAAATCCTGTAATTCTTTATTTTCAGCACAGTCAGGAACATAATTTTCTGTTTAAGTAGTCCCATAATATGTTGCTAATACTTTAACATATGAAACTGGCAGTTTAAGGCCCTAATGGCCAAAGTAGCAGAAGTGTATACCTTCTACCCCATCTGTCCATGGCCCTGGAAACTCTATCAGAGGGGGTAGGGTTTTTGGCAGTAGTAGCCTTAATGTCTTTAGGTCCTTGGGAAATGGTCTCTGGGTCCGCAGTAGGATTATTGAAGAGGAACTTGTGAGAGTCAGGTACTCTGTAATACCTGTCAGGCTTCCTGGGAGCTGGAGGTAAAGTGTCTGAGGACAGGCTTGATTCCAAGAAGGCATCATCTACAATGTCCAGGACAGGAGGGTTAGCTAAAGGCCTGTGTTGAGGGAAGAGTAAGAATTCCCTAAGCCTCTTTTTGGAGTCAGAGTAATCCTGGCTTTCCCAACGGAAATGCTCCCTGGAGTGTGTAAGGTTTCACCAAAAGAAAAATCTTCTGGAGGGAAAGCAGAGGGAAAGGAATCCTCTGCATCAGAATCATCATAGGTAGATAAGGGCAAATCCTGGTAATCAGAAGAAACAGAAATTTCAGAATCCTGTTCAGAAGAATCAGAAGGAAAATCAATTCTAGGTCTCTTAGAGGGTGAAGGCTGACTTCCCCTAATTAAAGTAATAAGATCTTCAGCCATTCTTATCATTTGTTTTTTAGGCATATGGGCCTGACCATGCGGTTTGTACATCAGTTTTCTAGGCGTGGGTCGAGTTTTAGGCCTTGAAGAAGATGATGGTGTCGGTTTGAAATGCAAGTCAGTAGGCCTGAATACACCTTCAGAAGCCGGTGCCTGCACAGCGGCTCTGGACCCATCCAAGGTAGAGACATCTGCAGGTTCCATAGTCGAAGAAGCATCTTGTGGCATACCAGACTCTGAATTGGTCTCAGTAGAGGCCTGCGAATCTGAAGTAGCAGGTATCAAGGGCTGCGAAAGCGCCTTACTGAGTGCTGGCGAACTGGTGACTAGCTTAACGGAAGTGTCGTCGGCAGCTTTGGACCTATGCAGTCTGTCTTTATCTTTATGTTTTTTCGGAAAGTTGGTAGTCGGATGGCTTACTGAAGCCATTTCTGGACAGTTAAACTGAGTACCGAAATAATCTGCTGCAAAAAGAAACCAACGACGAGTAGTCCGGGGGTTGAATAAGGTGCAAAACGGACAGCGAGAGACATCGTGGTCTGGGCCTAAGCAAGGAATGCAGTACGAAAGAAAATCTTTAAGAAGTATTTTCTTTCCACAGTTAATATAATTGTTAACTTTTACTGACATCGGTTAAGAGCAAGAAAAAGGATCCCCAACGGGGTACTTAGCTTTTTTGAAGACTTCGTTTCTGAAACTCAAAAACGAAAATTTCAGGAGTTGGCCGACCGGCACTTGCAAACTGCTTCTGCTTCTGGCACCGCATGGCAAGAAAGACTGATTTAATGGTGTCGGCTGCATACTTTATATCCCTGATGACCTGACGTTATGGAAGAAGAGACAGCATCCGACACAGGAATCCAAGACTTTGATATTCAGGCCGGCTGAGGGCTACCTGCAGGCAGATAACCCCCAAATGTAATGACTGCAACAGTGAAACACGAACAACATCTGTATTTTGTTAAGTAGCAATAGTGAAACAAGAACATCTGTATTTTGTTAAGTAGAAAAGCAACTTCTTGAAAAAAAAAGTGTTTCTCTTATTGGAAGAATTATGAGATTTCCTTACAGTCGGTAAACTATGATGTTTGCCTAGAAAGTGAGAGAGTTTTAGAAACACTTAATTCTCCTTTATCTGGGACTCAAGCAACTGGCACTCTCAAGCAACCAAGTGGAGCCACTTCTACTCAATGCAGAACTGTTCCGCATTGAGTAGAAGTGGCTCGCTTTGCAATTTTTGATTGGCTCGTATGCCAGCATACAAGTCAGTCAAAAATCTCAAAGGGGAGCCTGTTCTATTGAATAGAAGAAGCTCCGCTTTGCCATTTTTGATTGGCTCATATGCCGGTATATGAGCCAATCAAAAATCGCAAAGCAGATCTCAAGCAACCGGAACATACACTTAACCAGCATCTACCAATCCCCACACGTGCTGGTTAAGTAAGATTTTACTGTAAGAAATATCTCCCTTTTTAATAAGAAGTTAAAAATTGTGAATTAATGCTAGGACTGCTTAATAATGATGGTGTTATGGCCACCACCCAGTCTGAAATAATGCAGATGGTGGAGAGTTAGTTTCAAACTTTGGCTTTCCCTGCGACTCTGCTGTAATACAATGGAATGCCATCACATTTCTGCAGCAGACATTAATGTATTAGACGGTCACATACCTTTCTCCGAATTAGATTTTGTTTTACGTAACCTTTCTGCTGATTCTTCCCCAGGTATAGATAACACTACTACCAATGGGTTCTGCAAAAATATGTTTGAATGACAGAAACATAATTTTTCAATGTATTGAGTAAGATACAAGTATAACTAGTGAATATGTGTGTGATAGAGCTATTAGATTTATAATTAAAAAGAAAGGGCACAAAGAAGATATTCAAAATTGGAGGCCCTTTACATTAAACACAGACTATAAATGTTTCTGTAAAATACTACAAGTTTGACTAAGTCGTATTTTCTTAAATAAATATCATACAGGTCTTTCTGGAGTGAAAGGGAGACTGAGTAGGGAAATGTTAGTAGTGTTAAGTGAAATCATTGATAGCATTACTCAAACTAAGAAAGACCTTCTTATTTTATGTGATATCCAGAAAGACTTTGATATGATTTCACATAAAACTTTGCGGGATAAAATGAAATCTTATGGTTTTGGTACTACATGTTTGCATGTTCTGCATGGTATTTATGAACATTCCTAGGGTTAGACCTTTAATAAATAATTTGTTGAGATGTCAAACCAGGCTGCCCACTGAGTGGCATGTTACTTAACTTAGTGATGAATGCTGCTGTAGAGGAAATGTTCTAGATCTTGCAAGGATGCTTTATGGGAAATAGTATCATACTTTGCTGCTTCTTTTTCTTATTCTGCTGATTTTAATCTTATACATACATATACACATATATACATACAAATATTTCAAGCACAGATATTAATGCCCTTCTAGCCTGCCAATATACCAACAGTTGTTCCTATAATAAGTGTCCAGGCTGTTCATAAAAACATCTAAACTAGTGCTTGCTTTAATGTAATTTGGTAGTCTGTTCCATACATTAGCTGCTGTCTCAGAGAACCAATTAGTACACCTCTCAATCCTACAGAATCTTCTACATAGGTTGCCTGATGATTCTTTACTATTTTTTGATAATCCTAACCATTCCCAGAGGTAGCGGTCTCTAAATGCCCTATATATCTGAATAAGATCTCATCTTAAATATCTGTATGGGACATTGTACAAGTTCAGATAATTTAAGTCTTTCATAACTTAATCCATAGATGCCTTTGGTATAATTCCACTGTAGTCCTTCCAGTTTTACTCATGCTCATTTTATTATAATGCTTCCATATTTTTATTCCATACTCAGGTTTGGGTCTAATGTAATTAACAAACAATGACTTCATCATTTCTGATTTCCTAGACATTATATATCTTTTTATACAATCTATAGTTCTATAACTATCATTAACCAATTGGTTGATATGATTAGAAAAATTCAAAGCTGGATCTACCTATATACCCAGGTCCTTAAATGAATTTACAGTTTCAATCACTGGATGCTGTATTAAATATTCACTTTATAATTTATGTCTCCCAAATCTCATATGCTTAGCTATTGATTATGCATTTATCAGCATATTTTCTTGTGCCCAATTTAGTCAAGTTCTTTTGCAGACATGCCCTATCTGTACCATATGCAAGCAGTTTACCCAATTTCAAGTCATCTGCATACAGACTGCAGAACACCTCAGATGAAAAAGATAGGTCTGAAAGATACAGTCTAAACATGTATGGGCCTAGGTCAGAGCTCTGTGGGACACATTAACTGTAACCAAGAATATCACCTGTCCAGTTGTTGTATGATACTTGCCATGTCCTACTTGTAGGCCATGCCACTACCCATCTTATCAAGAGTACATCAATACCTAGCTGTTCTAATTTACAGGTCAGCGTTTTTGTGTATGACCCTGTCAAATGCTGAATTACATCTCAGCACAACTTTTAATTCAAAGCAGTCATTATGTTGTTAAAGAACATCATGTTTCAGGTGGGAGCAGATCTATATGGTTTCAAGTACCAACCTTCTAATTCTGCCAATAATGTATTCAATATTACCTTTTCCATCATTTTTCCATAACATGAAAGTAGACTTAAGGATCTGTATGACCCTGAGTTGTCCTACTCCCCTTTCCCTTAAAGACAGGTTTAATAAGTGCATGTCTCCAATCTTGAGGAATCTCTCAATATTTATATAATCTAGTATATAATAGATATATTGGTACTGTAAGTTCTTGCTGAAGGGTTTTAAGGTCATTATTACTAATTCCATCTCCACCTTGTGCTTTGTTTAGATTCGGTTTGCATAATTATTTTTCAATATAATCTAATTAGATTTCAGTATATGAGGTTACTTAGATGTCACTGGGACATTTTATCACCCCCATTTGTGGAGCCAAACTATTTTGTGTAAGATTTTGTAAATATATCTATAACCTGCTGTGGCTGAGAATAAAATTTAGAATCTACACACAGTTTATCAATTAGTATGTCTTTATTCTTTCCATATCTTATGTACCTATAAAATGCTTTCTCATTATGGTCAATATCTTTATATAAATTTTCTTCAGATTTTTCTTGATCTTGTCTCACACTGTGCTTAACTTGTTTGTCCATATTTTTTTTCAGTTTTCAAAGCTGCAGTTCAACCTCTCTTTAATTTCTTATATTTTTTGTCTCTCACTTTAATCAGGTATCTTATTCTTGTTGAAACATACCCATAATGTTGCATGACTAAATCCTGATGTTAAACATTTTTTTTATTGTTTTGCACTCAAAGAATTTCTCTTTCAAAACTTTCCACATTTCTTCTGCAGTTTTTCCACTAAATGCATCACTCCAAGTAATTTTACACAGTGACTGTTTTGCTTCCATATAATCTGTGATTAGTTTTCTTTGCACTGGTTTAGATTTCAGTTTGGCAGCATTATCAAGCAACATTTACCCTTTAGAACCCCATGATCACTGCACATCAACGGTGGTAAAACTTGACATAAAATAACAGTAATTTCGTTAGCATCACAAACAACTTCTAGTATGTTCTGTTCCCTGGTAGTTTTTTTTTTTAACAATATGAAGCAACTGTTGTTCCTGAACATATGCTGTGAATAATTTCTTTACTAATGTTGAATCAATTATTATTCCAGTCTGTATCGGGTAAATTTAAGTCCCCAGTCACAATTATTCTTCCCTCCTGTGTTTCATGCAAGAAATGTGTGAATTCCTCTAGGCATCAGCACTTGACTTTAGTGGTCTATACACTCCAACAACTGTTATATCTTCTAGTGCTAAAAAAACAAAAAAGTACCGAAACTAACAACACAGCTGAAGGTAAAACAAAAAACTTTAATGCACAGAAACGTCAGAGTAAGCGCTTTCACGGTGTGCTCTCACCACTTCATCAGACTTGTGTTTGTCAAAAATTGCAAAACATCTGCTGCAAAAATTCTCTTCCCTAATCTTGACAAATGTATACCATCCTGTCTGAACATATGTGTGCCCAAAATTCAGCTCAGATGTTCTGCACATTTCCATTTTTTTTAATGGGGCATTTTTTTTCATGTAGGTATTTACTCAAAAAAAATCTTTTCATTCACAGTGACCCGACTCTTTTTTATATGTTAATTTGTGAAAAAATATATATTTGTGAAAAATACATACATAAGCCGCGGTGGTGCAGCGGTAGCGTTGTTGCCTCACAGCAAGAGGTTCTCCCGTTCGATTCTTGGCAGGAGTGCGAGGAGTGCTTTCTGTGTGGAGTCTGCATGTCCTCCCCACGGTTGAGTGGGCGTTTGAAAGACATGCGTAAATGGGCATGCCTTTGTTGAAGGTTGAATATCGAGCTGGCACCTCGGCATCCATCAAAATCTACTGCCAATCATTAGCAGACTGGAGTTCTGCTGTGGCGACCCCTAACCGTGAAAAGTCGAAAGACAACAACAACAACATTTGTGAAAAATACATCCTAACATTTGTACAAGCCATGCTATCTAAGAGGACTGTAAGTTCCCTACTAACAGTCAGAGTCCTTTCAGATGAGATCATTTGTACCGACATGAATAAAAACAGATCTGTACTTCCTTACATGAAGGAGTTCCAAGACTTGTCTCACGTCTTCTACTTTTGTTCCTGACAAGCATAACACTATTCAATGTTCATTATCTTCTTTGCAAATGTATCAGTTCCTCTAATAACTGAATCACTGATTACAAGAATATCTTTTCTGACCAGATCTGAAGAATCTTCATTTTCCAATTCAGTAATATCTGCTCTATCAATTGTTACAAGGAAATGATCTTCATCACCATTAGTCTTATCAATTCCACTGTTTTCATTGTGTATTACATTTGCAAGCATACAATTCTTAACCAGCTGGCTTTACAGATCCACAGCTTCAGCCATGTTGTCAGTGTCTGTCTTTGTCATCTTTTTTCTTACAGTAATGTTCTTCAATCCTTCCATTTTCAGTTTTGATTTCTTCCTTTTTACCTGCCCCTTGCCTCTTATTTCTACCTTCTCTTTTGGAAAAATGCTGCCTTTTTCTGTAGACTGAAGGTTTTCTGATAGAAAAACTTTATAATTACTTATACTCAGTGTGTTACATAACAAAGTAGTGTTCTTTTAGGGGTCTATATCATTTGAGCGAGCACTTAATTGAGCGAATCGCTATTTGTTGAACTGTATTAAGAGAAAGCTCAATTAAGCGAACACTCGGTTAAGTGAAAAATTTCCCAGGGGAAAAAACAGCTATTAGCCCACTGACTGGAACAAGTAAAACTAAATTTAAAACTCTGCAAAGTGGGGGGCTTCACTCCCACACCCCCTAACTAAATATACCAACTCCAAGATCGCACTACAATGGGGAATAGGGCAAATACCCAATGATGGCCAACCATGTCCTTTCCCCAGGAAAAAATTTGCTTTACCAAGCATTTGTTTAATTGAGCTTTTGCTTAATTCAGTTTGACAAATAGTGATTCGCTCAATTAAGCGTCTGCTCAAATGAATTAGACCCCTTTTTAGTACGTATTCTCTTTACTTTACAGACATTTATCAGTTTCCTTTTCTTCCTTGTTATTTGTTGTGAACTTCTTTCTTTCTTTTACTTCCTTCTAAATGCTCTGAATCCTCAGACTGCTGAATACTCATTTCCAGAATTCCAAAGTTGTCAGGGGCATTGTTTTGTTTCATAAGGGTTGAGTGAGCTTTACAAACAATAGACACATCTTTTCCTAAATGTGTTCTATTTGCTCTATGCCTATCATTATATATCTCACCAGTCCAGTCATTAACATATGTCACAACAGTTTGCCAAACCATGCCAATTGCACAACTGCAATCATCATCAGTAAGTCTAAATTTACTACTAATAATGGTAAGCAAATCATCCAACTTTTGACACTAGGTACACAGATCACCAGTGTTAGCAGGTGTTACCTTTAAATATGCATAGCATTTATTAGACTGTACAAAATATTTGTGCTTTAGCAAATCATTAATGGCATACTCATTTAAGGAATCTATATTTAGATGCAAATTAATAAAAAATTATATTTACTTATTTATTTGTTGACATTTGATTACTGGGAAAGTCTGACTGTGTAGAAGCTCATTTTCAGTGGCTGCTTGGGGAGAAAAGCTCCAAATCATTACAAAACATTCTAAAAACAATAATTTTACAATCTTCAAAAATAGAACAAAAACATCTGAAGTTTAAATAATTATAACAACTTAGACAGGATATAAAAACTTTGGTAAAGAATCGATACATGGTATATGAAAATCATTTAATATTTAGAGAAATTTTAGATGGCCTGTAGAGAAATTAAAGGTAAGTTAGTCTAACATAAATAGGAATTACAATATGAAGGAAGGGAAAATAGGCTAGAATTAGATAGCAATAAGGCAGTAAGTGAAGAAGGAAGATTAATTGGAGGTACAAAGAATGAAAAGGTACTTGTTCACATTTAGGGATATAGTTTATCTTTGTTTTGAGGAAGAATAGAACCAGATTTTAGCTAGGAAGTCTTTCAGAGTGGTTTTGAAAGACGAGAGGGAGGGTATAGACCTGACGGATAAAAGTAAGGAGTCCCAGGCCTTAGCAACCTTGTATGAGTACAGACAATGCCCTGCAAATTTGCTAGGTCTGTAGACAGACAGAAGTTTCTGGCCACTGGATTGCAATGACCAACTGGGAAAACAGTTGTGTACAATGTTTTTAGTGCTAGACGGCAGATGGATGCTGGATAATTTTGTAGGTGGTAATAAGTTGTGTATATATTACTTAATATGGCAATTCTAACAAATTAAGGCTTTTCAGTGCTATACAGTGGTGGGTTCTGAAAGGGGAATATGCTGCAAATTTAGCAACTTTGTTATAGCACTGTTCAAGTTTTAATTTTTGTGAAGCCTGAAGGTTAGTAAGATGGTAGCACCATAAAGAAGAGTGGGGAAGAGATAAGTAGTGGCAAGTGTAGTTTTAGTTGCATCAGTGAGAAAGGTTTTGGTTCTGTAAAGCATTCCTACTTTTTGATGAGTTTTTCTTGTGTAATTTTTTATATGCAGGTCGAATGCGAGACTGTCATCCACTATCACTCCTAATAGTTTGCTATGAGAAGTGACTTCAATGGTTGGGTTATCAGGAGAGAAGATTTTAAATTTTATTTTTTTCATGAGAGGGGGATTTGGGGAAAAACAAGTAGTAGTTCGGTCTTTTTTTTTTTTTGGGATTGAGCATGAGTCCTGCGTTATGGAGCCAGTCTTCAGTGTCAGATTACTTTTAAAAAGAGGTGAGATTGCAAGTGATTTAAGTTAACATCAATTATTCACAATATTATACTGATACCAGAGTCCGGCTGGAGGGATAATAAAATCAGCAAGCAAAGGAAAGTAATATTGCTGGAACTGAATTCATCCTCAAGTCTTGGTGAGTACTTTCACAAAGTGAACCCTGTTTTTACAAAATCTCACCAAGACGACACTAATATATACACTGTATTTTACATAGCATATTAGCATATATCATAGACCGAAGTGGGTAAAAAAATAAAAAAAACAGGTGAGTGCCCAATCCTGGTCAGCACACTGTTGTCAGCACTAGAAAAAAATGACAATGCAGAAGCCTCAATACCTGAAAACATTCCTACAATGGGGCTAGGCCAGGCTCAAGGGAGGATGACCCCCCCCCCCATTGTGGAAGGAAACAGTAGTCAAAAAAAATGACAGGCTAATAAAGAGCCATAAAGATGACAGAGTAGACTACTGAGGATAAGAAAGAAATTAAGTATTGTTACTATTATGCAGAAAGCCCTGAATTTCCAGATCGAAGATATTCACAAAGATTAAGAGAGAAATTAGAGGAAAGAAAAATACTTGCACAAGAAAAGCTGTCAAAAGCTTCAAATGCAAATTTGTGTTCATTAATACAAAAGATTCATGAAAAACATTATACAGACCAAGAAACCTAGGATCATTTGGAAAAAGAAGTGACTGAGGAAGTGCAAAACATAAACAACAAAACCCAGAGATTTCTGAATGGTACAAAAAAGAAACATGGACATGGGAAAGAAAGAAAAATCGGATATTGTGTAGTATTTACGCAAAAGCCAAACTTATCAAAACAAAAAAAGGAGCGCCAAAGATATTTGAAGAGAAATGCAAGCAAAAGCACCCAGACATGGAAAATTTCACACTACAAAAAAATAAGATCACAAAGGGGGAACTCAGAACAGAAGATTGATTAGCAAAGTAGAAATTAAAAGAATAGAAGGGGATATTATGGAATATCTGGAAAGTGAATAATTTAGTGCAGGAGGTCTAATACAAGTCATGTCACAATATGATGGAACAATGTGTCCCCAAAAGAAGGAAAACAGGTGGAGTGGGAGACATATGAAGAAGAAATATGGACTGGGAAAGAAAAAGAGATTTAATATGGTGCAATATTTATGCAAATAAGAAAGCAAAACTAATCAATACAAAAAAGCAACACCAAAGAAATTTGAAGAGAAATACAGGCAAAAGCATCTAGATATGGAAAATTTTACAATACAAAAAATAATAATAAAAAGGGGGGGTTAGTAATGGAGAAGTTAAGGAAATAGAAACTGAAGTTATGGATTATCTGCAAAGTGAAGGATTTAATGCAGAAAATCCAATCCGGGCAACATCACAGCATGACAGAAAGTACAGTTGTGTGCACTTACCTTAAATGTAGATGTTCGAGTGTATTCACTGTTGCAGTCATTACATTTGGGTAATCCTGCTGGCAGGTTGCCTCAGCCGGCCTGAATTCCAAAGTCTTGGGTCCTGCGTCGGCTGTCGCCCCTTCCCTGACATCAGGTCATCAGGGGTTTAAAAGAAGCAGCCGACACCATTTTCTTCAGTCTTTCTTGCCGTGCCAGAAGCAGAAGTAATTCACAAGTGCCGGTCGGCCGACTCCTGAGATTTTCAGGCCGACTGAGGGCAACCTGCCAGCAGGATTACAAATGTAATGACTGCAACAGTGAAACACGAAGAACATCAGTGAGTCCCCAAATTACAGAAAAACAGGTGGAATAGGTAGCATCTGATCAGCTGCCACATGAAGATACTCTGGAGTCTTCAGTAGGAAACCAGCACAAAAGTTCAGTTGGGGTTGCACTGCAGCAGAAAGAACAGGAAACAGTGGCAACTCTGACACAGTCAGTGTTGTGGAGGTACAGCCCAGTGAGTTCCCATATGAACTCACTCCCATATGAACTGATCGTTTTAAGTGTTTTTCAACTGCAGAGTTCTGCAGCAGCATAGAGAGAAAAGCGAGACTTTGAGTTAATTAAGTACCTCTGTTTTGCTTTTTATTGCTTATTTTTGCTAGCTGCACTATTCCGAGTGTTTGTTATTAACTTTGCAACTTCTTTGAACTGTTTTTTGAATTCTGATACTGTCTGCACTTTAACTGATCATTTTAAGTGTTTTTCAACTGTTGAACTGTTGAGGGCTACACACTCAAGTGTGATAGCCATTTTTATGCTTTAAAAGTGTTTGTTTTACTGTATCTGTTTTAATTTTTGAAAACAAAACAAAACAAAAATTCCTATCTCTCTACTCATTTCCCACCTTTCTATAACCAGTAGAGTCCGGTTTTCAGATTTTGCTGAATTCTGGGCTGTTTTGTAGTTTGTGTTCCCCAGACCTTACTAATGTAGAAGGAAGCTTCTCTGTTCATCAGTGAGAGTGGTGAGCTTTGAGCAGCCTATCTGTCACTGGAGGAGTGGTTTCAGCTTAGAAACTGTAGTTTTACTGGTCATTTTGAGCTATTTCCATCCCTTTCATCTTTCTGTTTAAAAACCCGTATTTGTGCGGTTTTGCGCATCAGGCAGCACCGTTTAACTAGGGTTAAACTATTTTCGGTGCCAGAAAGTCTGCTCTTCTAATTTTCCCTTAGAACTAGCCAGTTTTCTAGTTTTAGCACTCAAAACTGTTTCCTTGTGCTCAACACTTGTTCAAAACTCGTTGCAAGCACTAAATAATCTACAAATTACTGCAGCACTCAACTTTCCTCACTTCTTAGGAGGAAAACAGTTTTTAGTACTTAAATTAATAAGCACCTATCCAGGCATGTCTAAGGGTCAGCTCCTGGTATTTTCCCCTGTCCACCTGATGAATCTGGGCATCTTGGGGCAATGTAGCAATTGCCTCATGTACACTGACAACCCTCTCCTCCTACCACCCAACACTACAACCTGTGAGAGATGCACTTATATAGCCAAACTGAAAGCCAAGCTCTCTCAAGCCAAGTCTGTACTAGACAGTCAAGAGGAGAAGGTAAACACCTACACCACACCACACTCAACACATAGTCTGTCAAAATCTACACCACCTAAACCCACACATAGTAACACAAAACACACACCTACATTTGCGGAGGCTCTCAATAAAAATCTACCCAACAACAGAGACCTCCAAAGCTGAAATGCAAGCAACCACCACCCCCCCAACACTACCCAAATGACACATAGCCCACAAAATCAGTGTACCACTCAACCTCAGCCCATAAGGCAAAACAAAGTACCCAACACACTAGTCATAGGTGACTCTATAGTCAGGCACACTGATGTCCCACTCACCAGGCTAAACCAGGAGAAAGTTACTGTCAGTTGCCTGTTGGGTGCCAGGATCCGCCACATAATGCAAGCACTCTACTCACCCCACAACAAGTGCAAATATGACTCTATCATTGCCTATGTTGGTGTGAATGACCTGACATGTACCTCCCTGGACTACATGAAAAGAGACATGGAGGAGCTCTCGGATCATGTAGCCCAGGCAGGTATGACCCTAGCCCTGAGTAGCATCCTACCATCGCCCAGAATTATACCACAATACAAGGACAAAATGATTGACTTTAACAATTGGCTAAGCTTCTGGTGTCATTCTAAGGGGATCCAGTGTCTGTCTGCCTGGGACTACATAATCGACAGACCACGATGCTTTGCTAGAGATGGCCTGAACCTGTCACCCCTTGGATTTCAGATACTGGCTAAGGCTCTTGCCACCCCTATAATGCCTTTTTTTAGGCAAGGTTCAAATGACAAACGCACCACCATAGCAGGTATAAGCAAGCAAAATCGGAGGGTAATGCTACTCAATGCTAGAAGTCTAAACCTCAAAATGCACTCACTCACAGCACTCCTTAAAATAGAGAACACAGACATCTGTGCAGTGAAGGAGACCTAGTTCAAGGCTCCAGAGAGCATCCCTACATTACCAGGCTATAACTCATACCACACCTTTTGGCCACCTAATCTGGACCGAAACACTA
The DNA here is from genome assembly GCF_019279795.1 of Protopterus annectens. Taxonomy (NCBI): domain Eukaryota; kingdom Metazoa; phylum Chordata; order Ceratodontiformes; family Protopteridae; genus Protopterus; species Protopterus annectens. The sequence continues at coordinate 91,743,155 of NC_056738.1, read as the reverse complement.
AAGGAGGAGGAGGTGTGTCCATATTCATTAAGGATATCCACACCTCCAGGCTAGTTGCTCAACATAATGCATCCAAAATTATCCAAGTGCAACTAACACTGGGCAAGACTGCAATCTAGGTTGTAGCTTGTTACAGATCCCCCACCATGCCCCAGGATGCCCATTCCATGTTTCTTGATATACTGGGTAATATTAACGTACAGCCCAATACCCTAATAATGGGTGATTTCAACTACCCCACCATCAACTGGGAAAACTACTCATGTACTAACTCATTTACTCAATGCTTTCTGGAATTCATAAATTCCACCGCCCTGGATCAGCTTGTCCATATCCCCATCAGGGGCAGCAATATCCTGGACCTGGTCATTACCAATATGGATAACCGATGTTCCACACCAGAGGTCAACTCCTCGCTGGTCAGATCCGACCACAAGCTAATCACCCTACACATCAATATCCCACCCCATCCCCCAATAAGGAAACCACCATAAAAAACTTCTCCAAAGCCAACTTCATGTTTCTTAAGACAGAAGTGGCATACGTCACGACACCCATACAGACAGAAAATAGAAGTACGACTGCTGAATCCTATACAAATGCACTGTATAAGCACATACACGAGTGCATGGATCGTGCCATCCCCAAAAGAAACAAGACGTTATCCTCCAAAAAAAAGGAAGTCAATCTGGTGGTCCCCTGCCATAAACAAACTCTACAACAGAAGGAAGAAGCTGTTGCAAAAAAAGTGTAAAATCCCCTGATTGCAGGAACTTCCTGGTCAGCCTCAGTAAGAAGCTGAGATCCCTCATAAAATCCTCCAAAGCTAGTTACAAAAATAAAATCGCCACTGATTCTAAAGACAACCACAATCTTAATTCTCCATCAAGAATCTTAATGATGACACTCACATCTGCTTTGAGCTACAGCACAATGGCACTAGATATAAAGAACCAACTGATATTGCCAACATCCTGGCAGATAGGTTCAGTGCAAACTTCATCCCCACCCCCAAAGGGCCCATCACTATACCGGAAGAATGCAAAGCACCTGTAATCACGGTTGCACAAGTAAAGACCGCACTCTCTAAAGTCAAGAACACAGCATTCATGGGACCTGACAAAGTACAGTTTTGTACCTACCATAAATGTAGATGTCCGAACTGGATAGCATCTGCAGTCATAACAAGTGGGTTGTCCTGTCGTCAGGCAGCCCTGCAGTCGGATTCCAAAGTCCGGGTCCGCTTCGCTGATGTCGCACCCGGCGTCATCTCTGTTGGTCTTCGGGTATAAAAGCATCAGCCGACGCCATTTTCCTCAGTGTTTCTTGCCCCAGATGCCAGTAGCCCTCTTGCAGGCTAAAAATTTGGATAGATGCCAATGTTTCCAAATAGATAGAGGTAAACACAACAATAAGCATATATGTACATATATACAAACAAATACACCATAAAGACTCCCCCAACAGCTAGCTATTAGGAGGGTAAACACCCTAGGAGTACCACAGAGGGAGGAGGGTAATCCTGACTGCAGATGCTATCCAGTTCGGACATCTACATTTATGGTAGGTACAAACTGTACTATGTCCTTCATGGATGCATCTGCAGTCATAACAAGTGGTAGAATACCATAGCCAACTAGGGAGGAGGATAAAAGTAGATTATGGTGTGTTTAGGATCCCTGCAGTACAGCAGTGGCAAACCCTGCTCGGGATCTGGAATATAGAGGCAAATTATAATGCTTGGCAAATGTATGCACGGAGGTCCAAGTAGCCGCCTCAATAATGTCTTTGGTTGCCACTCCTCGTAAGAAGGCTGTGGTAGTGGCTGTTGCCCTTGTAGAATGAGGTCTTATGTTCTGTGGAATTGGTTTTCCATGGAAGGAGTAACAGTATCGTATGCAGTTTCCTATCCATTTGGAGATTGTCTGTTTGGAAATAGCTTTTCCTTCCCTTCCTGTTGCATAGGCTACAAAAAGTTGGTCAGTCTTTCTGCTATTTTTTGTTCTGTCCAAGTAGTAGCGTAGCTGTCTATGTACATCCAAGGTATGCAGTATTCTTTCCCTCTGTTTTGTGGGTTGGGAAAGAAGGTAGGTAGGTGGATTGCCTGGTTTAAAGACACTCTGGATACCACCTTGGGCATAAATGTAGGATTAGTCCTCATGGACACTCTATCTTGGTGGAAGATTAGGAAGGGTTGCACTGCCATTAAGGCCTGTAGTTCTGAAACCCTCCTTGCTGAAGTAATTGCCAGTAGGAAAGCAGTTTTCCATGACAGGTGTTGTAGGTCTGCTGTTGCTGCTGGTTCAAAGGGTGATAGTGTCAACTTTTCTAGCACAAAGTTTAAATCCCAAGCTGGTAATGGTGGTTTCCTTGGAGGTTTTACATTCTTGATTCCTCTGAGGAACTGCCTGAGCAAAGGGTGCGAAAAAACAGGTGGATCAAAGCTGTATTCTGCTGAAATAGCTGATGCATGTATCTTGATGGAGGAGTAGGACAGGCCTGAATGAAGAAGTTCGCCAGATACTCCAGAATGTTAGGCATATCTATGTTTGACACATCTTTTCCTCTTTCCGTACTCCAAATGACAAACCTTTTCCATTTTCCAGCATAGTTCCTTCTTGTTGAAGGTCTGCGTGCTTCAAGAATAATGTCTTTAACTCTTTGGGAAAGTTCTGGATTAGCTGCTGCTATGTGATGTTCCATGCAGTCAGTTGCAGCGTTTTAGGTTTGGATGTATGATGCTGTAGTTGTTCTGAGTTAACATCAAAGGCATCAGGGGTGTGGCCACATATTGTTCGAGACATGCTCTTCAGTAGTGGGTACCAGTGTTGTCTTGGCCAGTTTGGAGCTATCAGGATTATCCTTGGACGTTCTTCCTTGATTTTTAGTAGTACCTTGTGTATCAAAGGAAGAGGTGGGAATGCATATGCTGTTAGGCCTTTCCAGTTGAAGGAGAGTGAGTCCACTTTCCATGCTAGTGGGTGGAATGTCCTTGTGCAGAATTTTTGAGCTGGTGATTGAGAGGTGATGCGAATAGGGTCTATCTGTGGCATTCCCCATTTCTTGAGATGGTCTTGAAGATGTCCGGTGCAGCTTCCATTCGGGCATCCGAAGTGGTTCTGCTTAATATGTCTGCTAGAGTATTGTCTTTCCGGTACAAATATTGCCTGTAACTGAATGTTGTAGCTGAGTGCCAGGGTCCACAGCTCCAAGGTCATTCTGCATAGGGGGTATGAATGAGTGCCTCCCTGTTTGTTGATGTACCACATGACTGTGGTGTTGTCTGTCCTTATCATCAACTGGCCCTCTTTGAGAAATGGTTTGAACTTTTGGATTGCCAGTTTTACTGCCAGCATTTCTTTTAGATTGATGTGCAGGTGAAGTTGATCCTGTGTCCACATCCTTGCACGCATTTGTCCAGCATGTGGGCCCCATCCTAGGTCTGGCGTCTGTTGTGATGGTCTGGCTTGGTTGACATCTGCGAAAGGTAGGCCTGGGTTTGACTGGCATGCCTGAGCCCACCATAGGAACTCCTGTTTTAAGCATGGAATTAGTGGGATTTCTGTTTCTAGACTGTGTCTGTGTTGGGACCATAAATTCTTTAGGTACCACTGTAGTTTCCTCATATGTAGTCTGGCAAATGGGACCAAGATTATGCATGATGCCATGAAGCCCAAGGCCTGCAGAACTTTTCTTGCTGTTAACTTGTTCAGTTTTGTTAGTGCCAAAGTAAAGAGGAAGTTCTTTTTGTTTTCTGTAGTCAGGAATGCCATTTGTTGTACTGTGTCCAATTCCGCAAGAATGTCCTTGTTTGGGATGGTATCAGCCTTGACTTTTGTAAATTGACTGTGTATCCCAGTCCTTGTAGCAAGTAAATGACCCTTTGTAAATCTGTTGTCAGCTTGCTTTTGTTGTCCCCTTGTAGCAGGCAGTCGTCCAGGTATGGGTAAATTTGAATTCCTGTAGTCTGCAATGGCGATTACTGATGCCAGGCATTTTGTGAATACTCTGGGCGCAGTAGATAAGCCAAAGGGCAATGCTGAGAATTGATAGTGCTCTGATCCTGCAAGAAATCTGAGGTATCTTCTGCAGATTGGTCGAATGGGGACGTGCAGGTATGCCTCCTTGAGATCTAGAGTTACCAGCCAAGACTCCTTGCCCAGCATGGGAAGAAGTTGCTGTAGGGTCAGCATTTTGAATTTTGGGACAATGATGTATGTATTTAAGGTGGACAGGTCGAGAATTGGTCTCAACTTTTTTCCTTTCTTGGAACTAGGAATAGTCTGGAGTAGAACCCTTTCCTTGTTCTGCTGTTGGCACTCTTTCCACAGCTCTCATGTTTGCTAACTCCATTATCTGGCGTAGAGCCTCTGTTTTTGATTTGGAGGTAGATTTGGCATTCCTCTTTGACTGGTAAAGTGTGGAAGTGAAACCGGTAACCTTGATCTATGGTTTGTAAAATCCACTTGTCTTTTGTTATGTAGTGCCAGTTCTTTGAAAATAAGGTTAACTTTCCGCCTAGAGGAGCTGCTATTTGTTCCCTGGTAGGCGGATTTAGGATTAAGTCACTGTGGTTGTGCTGATGTAGTGGCAGTGGCTGTGTCTGTGCCTCTGTTGTTACCTTGCCACTGTCGTCCTCTGTAGGCACCTCCTCTGGATTGGTTTCTGCCTCTGGAGCGTCTATTCCTGCCCTTTGAAATTTTGTGGAGTCAGGAAAGGACCAATTTTGGCAGGCCAGTTCCTGCTAAACCTTGGGGTTGAACCTGTAAGAAATCTTTAACAGTTTGAACAGATTTTGCCTTTTCTTCCATTTTCTTCATAACCTGCTGGGCAGGTGTACCAAACAAACTTGTCTTGTCCATAGGAGCATCTAGCAACTTAGCTTTAACATGATCCGGTAAAGCTTGTTCCTTTAGCCATGCATGCCTTCTTATCACTGTGCCTGTCATGGCTGATCTAAATGAAGCCTCCAGTGCATCATAGCCACATTTTAAGGAATGGTTGCTAACCTGTTGTATGTTATTTACCATCTCTAATACATATTTCTTATCAAGCGATTCATCAGTGGTTAGTTTTTTAGTTAACTGATCAAGCATAAACTCTTGGTATTGTATCATGTGAAACTGACAGTTTAAAGCTCTAGCTGAGAGAGTAGCTGAAGTGTAGACCTTTTACCCCATCTGTCTAGTGACCTTGCTTCCCTTTCAGAAGGAATAGGTTTTAGCTGTGGTCGGCTACTGCCTTGGGACCCTGGGATATAGTTTCTGGGTCTGCAAGTGGGGCCTTGTAAAGGTGGTGATGAGTATCTGGCACCCTGTAAAATCTGTCTGGTTTGGCAGGGGCTGGGGGTAAAGAATCTGGAGCGGAGCAAACATCATTGAAAGCATCATCCACCACAGGGAGAACAGGAGGTATAGCTAAGGGCCTGTGCTGTGGGAGGTGCAGAAAGGTCCTAAGTCTTTTCTGGAGTCTGAAAAATCCTGTTGCTGCCATTGGAACTGTTCTCGCATGGCATGCAAGGTTTCCCCAAAGGAGAATTCTTCTGGTGGGAAGCAGCTGGAATGGATTCTTCAGCATCAGAATCTTCAAAATTGGAGAAGGAGCCTCAGGCTGGTCAGTTATGTCTGATTCATCAGCAGAATCATCAGAAGACACTGGCTCAGGGCTCTGCCCTAGGTCTCTTCTCTGGGGCTGAGAGGCCCTGTCTGGGTGAGATTGAGATCCTCTAATTAAAGAAATTAAATCTTCTGCCAAAGAAAGCATTTGAGAACTAGAAGAGGGCCTGGATGTGGGGGTTTAACAGGCACTGTTTTAGTAGTCTTGGCTGCTTTAGCCCTGGCGAAGGCCTTAATGGACATGGCAGCTGGAGGCCTAGCAGCACCACGTGCTGGGGTAGAGACATCCAAGGGATGGTGTCTGATAAGTCAACCACCGTAGTGGGTAAAATTTCTGAGGTCGATTCAAGAGTTGTAGCAGGGCCTCAGTTGTAAGAATAGGTTCAGCTGTACTTTGAGCAGTTTTCTCGGTTTCGGCGAAACCGAGACACTCATGTTTGCTTTACCGTGGTTTCGGCGAAACCGCGGACCCATGGTCGGTCTTTATCTTTGTTTTTGGGGTAGTCGGAGGATCCGGCGGCATAATGTCAAAATCAGAACCGAAAAACTGTTCTGCACACTCCGACCGGGGCCTAAGCGTTCGTCGGTTGAAAGAGGCACAGGCCGAACAGGCTGCTACGTCGTGGGCTGGGCCTAAACAAGGCAGACAGTAAGAGTGGAAATCTTTATGAGGTATTTGTTTCCCACAGGTTAAACAATTGTTAACTTTTTCTGACATCGGCTGAGGCAAGAAAGAGTCCCAACGGGCCCCAACGGTTTAGAAGTCTTCAAGTATTCGTAGAAGTAATCTCTGGATCCGACCGACCGGCACTGCGAACAGCTTCTGCTTGCAAGAAAGACTGAGGAAAATGGCGTCGGCTGATGCTTTTATACCCGAAGACCAACAGAGATGACGTCGGGTGGAGTGCGACATCAGCCGAAGCCGGACCCGGACTTTGGAATCCGGCCGACTGCAGGGCTGCCTGACGACAGGACAACCCACTTGTTATGACTGCAGATGCATCCATGAAAGACATCATCGCAGGCTGCATTCTACACGAACTACAGAACGAACTGGCACCCCGCCTAAGTACCATGTTCAGTCATAGCCTCACTTTAGGCTTTGTGTCTACTGAATGGCACACAGCGATGGTTACCCTACTCCACAAAGGGGCGCCAACACAGATCTCGGGAACTACCGCCCCATTAGCCTGACAAGCCTGGTCTGCAAGGCCATGGAAAATATAATCTTGGAGCTTATAAACAAGGACATATGTAACCTCCAAACTCTGGACCCCACTCAGTTTGGGTTTGTAAAAGGTAGGTCATGTCTCCTAAACCTGAATGACTTCTTTGAAGCAGTCAGCAGAGCAGCGGATGAGGGTAAGGTGATGTACACATTCTATCTTGACCTTGCCAAGGCTTTCAACACCATCCCCCACTCTGGAATAACAGATAAACTCATTAGACTGTGCATAAATCCTTATGTCACAAGATAGGGGCCAACTGGCTCACTGATAGAACCCACACAGTGAAAGTAGCCGACTCCAAATCCAACTTCAGACCAGTGACAAGTGGAGTACCACAGGGCTCAATCCTTGGTCCTCTCCTATTTGGCATCTACTTCTCAGAAGTCCAGGCTAATACAGCAGGTCTTTGGCTAACAAAGTTTGCAGATGACTGCAAACTAGTTGCCATAATAGAATCGCCTAATGATGTGAACATTCTAAAAGGAGCCTCACTGAGACTGATGCTTGGTGTCAAAGTCATGGTGTCAAGCTCAATGCCAAGAAGTGCATTGTCATCCCCTTTGGGAAAACCACTGTACCCTTGAACTACCACATAGGCGGTAGCCTACTAAACACCAAAAGTGTGATAAGAGACCTTGGGACACAGGTGGACAGTAGTCTCTCCTTTGATAATCACATTGCCACAGTAGTCAGGAAATCCTTCTAAGTGGCACACCTCATCACAAAGGGGTTCAACTACAGAAAAAAAGAGGTCATTGTTCCTCTCTACTCATCCCTCAACAGACCCATTATAGAGCACAAGCCACATTTGGCATGTACCATGCAAGACATCTACAACAACTAGAAAGGCCACAGAAATACCTCACTAAGAGGATTACTGGCCTTAAACAGATGCCATGCACAGACCATCTAAAAAAACTCCAACTCTACTCTTTCGGTTACCGCCTACTCAGAGGCAACCTCTGCCTAACATACAAAGCCATGTCAAACCCAGATTTGTTGGACATGCTACACTTAAAGAAACCCCAATCCTTCCAAGCCACATGCTACAGGGACCTAAACTTTGCCACCACAATAAACAGAACATGCTGGAGGGATAGATTCCTATCCCAGAGACTTCCCATGCTCTGGAACAGACTACCCATTCATGTCAAGCAAAGCTTCTCATTAGCCCTCTTTAAGAAAAATCTTGACAACTGAATGGGAAATAGGAAATTCACCCCGGGGGTCACTTCTGTGGCTCTGCTAAACAGGGGCGCAGGAAAATAACTTTCTTGAGTGGCAAAAGCCAGGGAACTTTTTTGGCTAGGCTTATATAGGCCACAGGGCCGATAGCCTAGTACCTACCTATGAACCTATAAAACAGCAACGGATGATGCAGGATGCAGCTGAAGAGAATATGTCACAGGAAGATGTTCTGGACATTTCTGTACAATGCCCGCAGGAAATGAAGAACACAGAATGTGCCCTCAGTTTAGAAGAAAAAGATTAAGGGAAGAGCTGCTTGATTAAACAGAGATGGATAGACATATTAAAATTATTAAAAAAAATGGATTACAGAAAGCCAATAAGACCCAGAATGGAAGAAGTCTGACAAAACAAATGAACACAGTAATCAAGACTATTAACAGAAATTCATGTGATATAACAGAAGTGAACAGAATATATTAATGTGCCGCTAAATTAATAACAGATAAAGTCTTACCACAAAAATACAGGGCAATAAGAGAAAGGAAGCAAATAAATAAAATTCTATCGTGGAAGTATTGAGAGAAAACTATAAAGCAATTAAGACAAGAAGTGTCTCTGTTAGAACAATATAAAAGAGGGAAACGATCAACAAAATTACTTAGAAAGACAGACATGTTAAAAGCAACGTGCATTATTACAAAAGACCAGGATCTATCATACACTACAGCAAATAATAAACTAAAAATATCAGCACAGGCAAAAAAGCTTAGTAGATATGCTGATAAATATAAAGGAAAAGTACAAAACAAGCAATTCACTGATGACCTAAAAAGTTTTATATAGAATTGGGAAACAAAGCAAAATGAATAGAAATACCACCAAAAAAGAAGAAATAGACACACTTTGGAGAAATATCTATGAAGATCCTGTGGAACATAATAAAGATGCTGAATTGATAGAAGAAGTAAAGGAAATAGTAAGAAGTTGAAATGTATGGTATATGAAATGGGATGAAGTAATGTCCACAGAAACAAAATTAACAAAAGCATCTCACTGGAAAACCCCAAGGCCAGATGCAAGTGCCTAGCTCATAGCTAAAAGTATCAACATCTTTACGCAAAGACTCAGCCATGAGTAAGAACTATTTAAATGCACAGTCCGAACAGACAACAACCTGGTTAACAACAGGAAAAACTATACGCCTCCTAAACAGTGAACCTGCAAGCTATCCTAAAAACTATAGACAAAGAAGAAAAAAAAATCTAAAACAATCCTTACTTGGTTTGTGACTTACTGTGGAGTTGATTGATAACAGAAGTTTTATTTGACTTTACATTGTATTTGCTATCACTGTTTTTCACTGTCTGTAGGTAGGCAGGGACTGCTTGTTAATAACATTTACTTTGATTCATATTTTTTTGTTTTACTTTTAATTTCACTGTTGGCTGTTAGAAATGGATAGGTTTTAGACAGGCAAGCTCTAGCCACCCCAAGGAGCCTAGACAGCTATAAATTTACGCATACTGCAGAGAGGAAAATCCTGAGCATATCTGAACAATCCCATCTTGGTTTGTGATTTATTTATCTTTATTGTCAAAATGGAGTGCTACTGTAAGCGATAGTGAGCGACGTAAAGGAATTACAACTTTTGTCTGGCTTGTACAACTTGTATGGTTAGAACAACTTACTGTACTTTATTTAGTTGTATATTGCTGGTGTAATTTTTTGTCATAGTAGTTGATTTAAGTTCTCTATGAATTCTCTGGTTACTGATCTTGATCCATTCTTTTGCAATATTGTATTTATTTGAAAATGAATATGGCTTCCTTAAATGAGTATGCAATTAACGATTTGCTAATGCACAGATATCTTGTACAGTGTAATAAATGCTATGCATATTTAAAGGTAACAGCTGATAACACTGGTGATCTGAGTTCCTCGTATCAAAAGTTGGATGATTTGCTTATCATTATTAGAAGTAAATCTAGAGTTACTGATAATGATTGCACTTGTGCAATTGGCATGGCTTGGAGAACTGTTGTTACACGTTACTGACTGGACTGATGAACTAAATAATGTTAGGCACAGAACAAATAGAACAGATTTAGGAAATGATGCATCATTCTCTGCAAAGATTATTCAAACCCTATGAAACAAGATGATGCCGCTGACAACTCTGGAATTCTGGATGCATTCAGCAATCTGAGGATCCAGTTTGTTTAGAAGGAAACAAAAAAAGAAATTAAGGAAGAAGTTCACAACAAATAACAAGGAAGAAAAAGAAACAGATTAATGACTGTAAAGGAAAGAGAATACGTAGTAAAAGGGACTCTGCTTTGTTATGTTACACACTGGTGACAGGGAATGAAGATATCTGTCTATCAGAAAATCCTCAGTCTACAGAAAAAGGCATCATCTTTCCAATGGAGAAGGTAGAAAAAAGAGGCAATGGGCAGGTGAAAAGGAAGAAATTAAAACTGAACGTGGAAGGATTGAAGAACACTACTGTAAGAAAAAAAGAAGAGAAAGACAGATGTTGACTACATGACTCAAGTTGGATTTACAAAACCAGCTGGATGAGAATTTAATACACAATGAAAACAGTGGGATTAATAAGACTAATAAGGATGAAAATCTCTCCTTTGTAACAATTGATACAGCAGATATTACTGTATTACAAGCTAAAGATTCTTCAGAGCTGGCCAGCAAAGATGTTCTTATAATTGGAGATACAATTATTAGAGGAAATGATACGTATATTTGCAGAGATGATAATGAACATTGAATAGTGTTATGCTTGCCAGTAGCAAAAATAGAAGATGTGAGATAAGCCTTGGAATGCCTTAATATAAGGAAGTATGGCTCTGTTTTTATTCATGTGGGTACAAATGATGTCACCCCCAAGGCTTCTGTGACTGTTAGTAGGGAACTGACATCCCTCTTAGATAGTATTGCTTGTACTGGTGTTAGGATGTATTTTTCACAAATCACCTATAGGAAGGATAGCCGGGTCACTGCGAATGCAAAGATTTTGTGGGTAAATACCTACATGGAAAAAAATGTCCTGTTTTAAAAAAAATGAAAATGTGTACAGCATCCAAGCCTTGTTTTGGACACACATGTGTTCAGACAGGATGGTGTGCATTTGTCTAGATCAGGGAAGAGAATTTTTTCAGGAGATATTTTGCAATACTTGACAAACTCTAGGCAGGAATTTTGCTATGTCGAAAATTTAACAGCCCACAGACAGCAACATTAGATGTCTCTCTGATGGTTGTTAATGCTAGGAGCATTAATAATAAAGTTTTTTTTTATTGGAAAAGTTGCTACATTCCCATAAGATTGATGTTTCTGTTTGTGAAACATGGTTAAAGAACAACGACTGAAAACCAGTTCTGTCAGGGTATAAATGTTTTTACTGTAACATACATTCTAATAAAAAATCAGGTGGAGGTATTAAGACAGAGATTAAAGTTAGCTATCAGACCTGTGATTATTACATGTTCAATGATAACTCCAACACTATAGACTGTGCAACTGTGACAATAAAGACACCCCTGGAACTTATAACAATTGTTGGAGTGTACAGACCACCACAGTCAAGTGCAGATGACCTAGAGAAATTCATACATATCTTGCATGAAACAGGAGGGAAGAATAATATTAGCTGGGGACTTAAATGTACCAGAAACAGACTGGAATAATATTGATTCTACAACGTTAGTAAGGAAATTATTCACAGCGTATATTTACGAACAACAACTGCTTCAGACTGTAAAAAAAAACTACCAGGGGACAGAACATACTAGACATTGTTTGTGTTCCCAAAGAAATTACTGTAACTTCAAGTCAAGTTTTACCACCACTGATGTGCAGTGATCATGGGGTTATTAAGGTTAATTTATTAGATCATTCTACCAAACTGAAATCTAAACCAATGCACAAAAGGTTAATTACAGATTATATGGAAGCAAAAACAGTCACTATGTAAAACTAACTGGAGTGAGGTGTTCAGTGGAAAAACTGCAGATGGAATGTGGAAAGTTTTGAAAGAGAAATTGTTTGAGTGCAAAAAATCAAAAAAATGTTTAACATCAGGATCTAGGCATACAACATCAGGCGGATATATTTCCATATGAACAAGATATCTTATTAAGGTCAGAGACAAAAAAATATAAGAAATGGAAGACAGGTCGAACTACAACTTTGAAAACTGAAATAAACAAGCTGGACAAACAGATTAAGCATAGTGTGAGACAAGATCAAGAAAATTTTGAAGAAAGTTTACATAAAGATATTGAGCATAATAGTAAACCTTTTTATAGACACAAGATGTGGAAGGAATAAAGACACACAAGTTGATAAACTGTGTGCAGATTCTAAAATTTATTCTCAGACACAACAGATTATAGATATATTTACAAAATCTTATGCAAAACAGTTTGGCTCCAAAAAAGGGGTGGTAAGTTGTCATAGTGACATCTGGGTAACCCCAGATACTGGAATCAAATTAGATAACAGTGAAAAAGAACTGCGCAAATTGGATTCAAACAAAGCACAGGAAGGAGACGGAATTAGTAACAATGACCTGATAACACTTCAGCAAGATCTTACAATACCATTATATGCATTATTCACTAGGTCATATAAAACGGATAGATTTTAAAATAACCAAATTTAGTGTATATTTATTTATAATTTAATTAATATTTTTTAAAATAAGATAAGATCATTTTAAATAAGATATAAAATAGATCTCACCAGCCAAGCCAAACTTCTAGGTGTCACAATCGATGATAACCTAAGGTTTGGCACCCACATTTCCCTGACCATCAAAAAAGTCCACTCCAAACTTGGCACCCTTTACAGAATTAAACCTTACTTTACAGACAATGCCAGACTAGCCACTGCTCGCATACATCTACTCTCCACCCTCCTCTATGGCTCCCTAGTATTTACAAACATTTGTAAATCAGACCTAAATAATCTGGAATCATGTTACAACAAATCGCCAAGTTTGCCACAGGCCACCCTTACAGAACCCACCACTCCTCTGTACTCTCCCAACTTAAATGGTTAGAACTACCAAACCTTCTAACATTTAACCAACTGTCCACATCCCACAATATAATTCACAAACCTAACTGCCAGGCACTCACCAATCTAGTCCAACCCAACAGCAATCCTAGAGCTCTAAGATCCTCAAATAAATTTTGGTTAAAGATTACCCAAGCCCATAACACACAGGGGCACTGCCCTTTTTTCCCATACAATTGCCAAACTGTGGAACACTCTTCCTCAACCTATGGCTAAAAACCCCAGCATCCATGAGTTTAAAAACCTCCTTAAGGAACATCTAACAAAACACTGGTTCTGCTCCTGCCATACTCCTGGTTAAGCTACCTACTACTCCCTTACAATACCCTAAACTAGCTCATTCTCACAGCTACAACTAGTAACTGCTGAAGGCCATCTTGATTCTACACTCAATTTCAGTTAGCAATGTATACACATATACTGTTTTGTCTTTAACTGTTATGTAGACTGCATTTCTCTATCTTGCAATTACTGTATCACACTGTTTTCACTCTTAACTCATGCGGCCAGCTTTTATCACTAACTGCGCCATTTTTTTTAATTTGTTAATTATTTGCTAATTATTGTTATATAACTAATTTCTTTACGGACTTGCTTTGTATATTGTTGATTAATATGTGTTCAATTTGATTTTTTAATACTGTCTGTTTGTATGTATAGAACTTTTCTCCCCAGGCCTCCACTGAAATTGGGCCTCATGCCCAGTCAGACATTATCCGGTAAACAAACAAACTAAATAATTAAATAAATAAATATGTGGAGATTCCTCAACACTGGATACATGTGCTTATTAAACCTGTTTTTAAGGGAAAAGGGAGTAGGACAAACCCAGAGTTATATAGACCCTTAAGTCTACTTTCATGTTGTGAAAAAATAATGTGGCAGGTAATACTGGATAAGTTATTGTCAGAACTGGATAGGTTGGGACTTGAAACCATATATCAGCATGCATATGTTGAAAACAGATCTATTACCACCTGTAACATGATGTTCTATAACAATATATAAAATTGTGCTGTGATGTAATTTATATAGATTTAACTTCAGCATTTGACAGGGTCATACACATAACACTGATCAATAAATTAGTACAACTAGGTATTGATGTACTCTTGATAAGATGTTTAGCTGCATGGTTTAGAAATAGGACATGGCAAGTATCATACGGCAACTGGACATGTGAAATCCTTGGTCACAGTCAGGGTGTCCCACAGGGCTCTTTCCTAGGCCCTTACTTGTTTGGATTGTATCTTTCAGACCCAACCTTTTCATCTGAGGTGTTCTACAGTCTACATGCAGACAACCTGAAATTGGTTAAACTGATTATATGTGTTACAGATAAGGCATGTCTGCAAAATAACTAGACTAAATTGACCAATTGGGCACAGGAGAATAATATACTGATAAATACATCAAAAACTAACTAGATGAGATTTGGTAGGCATAAATTGAAAGGTGAACATTTAATGCAGCACACAGTGATTGAAACTGTAGGCTCATTTAAGGACCTGGGTATATCGGTAGCTTCAGCTATGAGTTTTTTTAATCATATCAACCGATTGGTTATTGACAGTTATAGAACTATAGGTTATATAAAAAGATTTATAAAGTCTAGGAAATCAAAAATAATGAAGTCATTGTTTGTTAGTTCCATTAGACCCAAACTTGAGTATGGAATAGCAATATGGAAACCCTGTAAGAAAACAAGCATGAGTAAACTGGAAAGAGTGCAATGGAAATATACCAAGGGTGCGAACATTTAAGTTATTATGAAAGACTAAAACATCTGAACTTGTACAGTGTCTCTTACAGATATCTAAGAGGAGGTCTTACTCAGGTATATAAGGCATTTAGTGACAACTACCTCTGGGAATGTTTGGGGTTAACAAAAAGTACTAGAGAATCATCTGACAACCTGTGTAGAAGATTCTATAGGAATGAGAAGTGTGCTAACTGGTTCTCTGAGAGAGTAGCTGATGCATGGAACAGACTACCAAATTACATTAAAGCAAGTACTAGTTTAGATATTTTTAAGAACAGCCTGGATACATATTATGGGAACAAGTATTCTGGTATATTGGCAAGCTAGAAGGGCATTAATGCCCGTGCTTGAAATATTTGTTTGTATGTATGTATGTAATAACTTGCCTTCCGATGATATATAAATATACACTGGAATTGATGATGACAGAGT